>NC_042957.1:76775341-76845341 GCF_901001165.1 Salmo trutta | reverse complement strand
ACTGTATTAACTAACGAGGCACTCATTTCCTCTTGGTAGGACAGTGCAGGCTAGTCATTTGGTCTGCCATGTCCCAATACCTCTGAACCCCTCTATACCCTGTCACTGTGTATCTCATCCCCCGAATACAGACAACACTGTAGCCCTGTATCCCACTAGCCTTCCACACTAGCCACTTCTAATGGTCCCCTCTGTAGCCCACTAGCCTTCCACACTAGCCACTTCCAATGGTCCCCTCTGTAGCCCACTAGCCTTCCACACTAGCCACTTCCAATGGTCCCCTCTGTACCCACTAGCCTTCCACACTAGCCACTTCCAATGGTCCCCTCTGTAGCCCACTAGCCTTCCACACTAGCCACTTCCAATGGTCCCCTCTGTAGCCCACTAGCCTTCCACACTAGCCACTTCCAATGGTCCCCTCTGTAGCCCACTAGCCTTCCACACTAGCCACTTCCAATGGTCCCCTCTGTAGCCCACTAGCCTTCCACACTAGCCACTTCCAATGGTCCCCTCTGTAGGCCACTAGCCTTCCACACTAGCCACTTCCAATGGTCCCCTCTGTAGCCCACTAGCCTTCCACACTAGCCACTTCCAATGGTCCCCTCTGTAGCCCACTAGCCTTCCACACTAGCCACTTCCAATGGTCCCCTCTGTAGCCCACTAGCCTTCCACACTAGCCACTTCCAATGGTCCCCTCTGTAGCCCACTAGCCTTCCACACTAGCCACTTCCAATGGTCCCCTCTGTAGGCCCCTAGACTTCTACACTAGGCCCTTCTACACTCAGCACATTCCAATCTCCACACTAGTCACTGGCATAGCCCTCTATGTATCTCCCTAACCCTCTATGTCGTTCCCTAACCCTCTATGTAGCTCCATAACCCTCTATGTTGCTCCTTAACCCTCTATGTAGCTCCCTAGCCCTCTATGTAGCTCCCTAGCCCTCTATGTAGCTCTATAACCCTCTATGTAGCTCGCTAACCGTCTACGGTCGTGGCCAAAGGTTTTGAAAATTACACAAATATTAATTTCCACAAAGTTTGCTGCTTCAGGGTTTTTAGATATTTTTGTCAGATGTTACTATGGAATACTGAAGTATAATTACAAGCATTTCATAAGTGTCAAAGGCTTTTATTGACAATTACATGAAGTTGATGCAAAGAGTCAATATTTCCAGTGTTGACCCTTCTTTTTCAAGACCTCTGCAATCTGCCCTGGCATGCTGTCAATTAACTTCTGGGCCACCACATACTGACTGATGGCAGCCCATTCTTGCATAATCAATGCTTTAGTTTGTCAGAATTTGTGGGTTTTTGTTTGTCCACCCGCCTCTTGAGGATTGACCACAAGTTCTCAATGGGATTAAGGTCTGGGGAGTTTCCTGGCCATGGACCCAAAATATCGATGTTTTGTTCCCCAAGCCACTGAGTTATCACCTTTGCCTTATGGCAAGGTGCTCCATCATGCTGGAAAAGGCATTGTTCGTCACCAAACTGTTCCTGGATGGTTGGGAGAAGTTGCTCTCGGAGGATGTGTTGGTACCATTCTTTATTCATGGCTGTGTTCTTAGGCAAAATTGTGAGTGAGCCCACTCCCTTAGCTGAGAAGCAACCCCACACATGAATGGTCTCAGGATGCTTTACTGTTGGCATGACACAGGACTGATGGTAGCGCTCACCTTGTCTTCTCCGGACAAGCTTTTTTCCGGATGCCGCAAACAATCGGAAAGGGGATATATCAGAGAAAATTACTTTACCCCAGTCCTCAGCAGTCCAATCCGTGTACCTTTTGCAGAATATCAGTCTGTCCCTGATGTTTTTCCTGGAGAGAAGTGGCTTCTTTGCTGCCCTTCTTGACACCAGGCCATCCTCCAAAAGTCTTTGCCTCACTGTGCGTGCAGACGCACTCACACCTGCCTGCTGCCATTCCTGAGCAAGCTCTGTACTGGTGGTGCCCCGATCCTGCAGCTGAATCAACTTTAGGAGACGGTCCTGGCGCTTGCTGGACTTTCTTGGGCGCCCTGAAGCCTTCTTCACAACAATTGAACCGCTCTCCTTGAAGCTTTTGATGATCTGATAAATGGTTGATTTAGGTGCAATCTTACTGGCAGCAATATCTTTGCCTGTGAAGCCCTTTTTGTGCAAAGCAATGATGACGGCACGTGTTTTCTTGCAGGTAACCATGGTTGACAGAGAGGAAGAACAATGATTCCAAGCACCACCCTCCTTTTGAAGCTTCCAGTCTGTTATTCGAACTCAATCAACATGACAGAGTGATCTCCAGCCTTGTCCTCGTCAACACTCACACCTGTGTTAACGAGAGAATCACTGACATGATGTCAGCTGGTCCTTTTGTGGCAGGGCTGAAATGCAGTGGACTTGTTTTTTTGGGGATTCAGTTCATTTGCATGGCAAAGAGGGACTTTGCAATTAATTGCAATTCATCTGATCACCCTTCATAACATTCTGTAGTATATGCAAATTGCCATCATACAAACTGAGGCAGCAGACTTTGTGAAAATGTATATTTGTGTCATTCTCAAAACATTTGGCCACGACTGTATGTATCTCCCTAACCCTCTATGTAGCTCCCTAACCTCTATGTAGCTCCCTAACCCTCTATGTAGCTCCCTAGCCATATATGTAGCTCCCTAACCCTTTATGTAGCTCCCTACCCCTCTATGCAGCTCCATAACCCTCTATTTAGCTCCCTAGCCCTCTATTTAGCTCCCTAGCCTTCTATGTAGCTCCCTAGCCCTCTATGTAGCTTAGCTCCCTAACCCTCTATGTAGCTCCCTAACCCTCTATGTAGCTCCATAGCCCTCTAAAGTAGCCTCTGTGTATGAATAGAAAATGAACAGAATGTGTCTCTTACGTGCCTCTCATTTCTTTGCCCCGTCAAAGCAGCATAAGGAAAATACAAAGGTACTGTATGGGTCCTCCTCTGGTCCTGACCTCCTCCTCTAGTCCTGACCTCCTCCTCCTCTAGTCCTGACCTCCTCCTCCTCTAGTCCCCTGACCTCCTCCTCTAGTCCTGACCTCCTCCTCCTCTAGTCCTGACCTCCTCCTCCTCTAGTCCCCTGACCTCCTCCTCTAGTCCTGACCTCCTCCTCCTCTAGTCCCCTGGCTTCCTCCTCTAGTCATGACCTCCTCGTCCTCTAGTCCCCTGACACCTCCTCTAGTCCTGACCTCCTCCTCTAGTCCTGTCCTACTACTCCTCTAGTCCTGTTCTCCTCCTCTAGTCCTGACCTCCTCCAGTAGTCCTGACCTCCTCCTGTAGTCCTGACCTCCTCCTCCTCCAGTCTTGTTCTCCTCCTGTAGTCCTGACCTCCTCCTTTAGTCCTGACCTCCTCCTCCTCCAGTCCTGTTCTCCTCCTCTCGTCCTGACCTCCTCCTCCAGTCCTGACCTCCTCCTCTAGTCCTGACCTCCTCCTCTAGTCCTGACCTCCTCCTCCAGTCCTGACCTCCTCCTCTAGTCCTGACCTCCTCCTCTAGTCCTGACCTCCTCCTCCAGTCCTGACCTCCTCCTCTAGTCCTGACCTCCTCCTCCTCCAGACCTGTTCTCCTCCTCTAGTCCTGACCTCCTCCTCTTCTAGTCCTGACCTCCTCCTTTAGTCCGGACCTCCTCCTCCAGTCCTGACCTCCTCCTCCTCTAGTCCCCTGGCTTCCTCCTCTAGTCATGACCTCCTCGTCCTCTAGTCCCCTGACACCTCCTCTAGTCCTGACCTCCTCCTTTAGTCCTGACCTCCTCCTCCTGTAGTCCTGACCTCCTCCTCCAGTCCTGCTCTCCTCCTCTAGTCCTGACCTCCTCCTCCAGTCTTGACCTCCTCCTCCAGTCCTGACCTCCTCCTCTAGTCCTGACTTCCTCCTCCAGTCCTGACCTCCTCTTCTAGTCCTGACCACCTCCTCCTCTAGTCCCGACTTCCTCCTCTAGTCCTGACCACCTGCTCCTCTAGTCCCGACTTCCTCCTCTAGTCCTGACCTCCTCCTCTAGTCCCCTGACCACCTCCTCCTCTAGTCCTGACCTCCTCCTCCTCTAGTCCTGACCTCCTCCTCTAGTCCTGACCTCCTCTAGTCCTGACCTCCTCCTCCTCTAGTCCTGACCTCCTCCTCTAGTCCTGACCACCTGCTCCTCTAGTCCCGACTTCCTCCTCTAGTCCTGACCACCTGCTCCTCTAGTCCCGACTTCCTCCTCTAGTCCTGACCTCCTCCTCTAGTCCCCTGACCACCTCCTCCTCTAGTCCTGACCTCCTCCTCCTCTAGTCCTGACCTCCTCCTCTAGTCCTGACCTCCTCTAGTCCTGACCTCCTCCTCCTCTAGTCCTGACCTCCTCCTCTAGTCCTGACCTCCTCGTCCTCTAGTCCTGACCTCCTCCTCCTCTAGTCCTGACCTCCTCCTCCTCTAGTCCTGACCTCCTCCTCCTCTAATCCTGTCCTCCTCTAGTCCTGACCTCCTCCTCCTCTAGTCCTGACCTCCTCCTCTAGTCCTGTCCTCCTCTAGTCCTGACCTCCTCCTCCTGTAGTCCTGACCTCCTCTAGTCCTGACCTCCTCCTCCTCTAGTCCTGACCTCCTCCTCTAGTCCTGACCTCCTCCTCCTCTAGTCCTGACCTCCTCTAGTCGACCTCCTCCTCTCAACTCTATTTCTCTACAGTTTGTTTTGTTTTTTAATCGTCTTGTCTGACCGTCTCTTGTTTTATGTGTCTCTGTCCCTCCCAGTATGGGTGTCCGGGTGATGGACACGTCCTGGGTGTCCCGTAAGGGTTCGTCCACCCTGGCCCGTAAGGCCTCGTCCACCCCTCCCAGTGTCCAGGGTCCTGGCTCCCCTGCTGACCACTCCCTCATCCTAGAGCAGCCTGGAGAGCTGGCCCAGTCCCCCTCACCCCCACCTCAACCTGGGGAAAGGGACCGGATCGGGTAAGTCCCCACCACCACCACCACCACCACCATGGAGGATTCCTCCTCTCCACCTTCCTCCCGTCTTCATCATCATCATCATCTTCACCAGCTCTCCATGACTTGTCTTGAAGTATTTGAGCCGTTGTTGTTGTTGTGTTGTTGTTGTTATACGTCTCACAGACGTGTTAATCTCGTCTCATCTCTGACATGATTTGGGGTTCTTTCCTGTTTGCCTGTTTCTCCTCGTCTGTCCCTCCACCTCACCGTTGTCATTTAGTCTGTCAGGTTTATAAAGAGGGGCTAGCTAAAGTTCCTTCAGTTTTGAGAGAGTACACTATGGTTTATAGCCCACCTTAAGTTTTCATACACACTTTATTTGAAGTACATACGTATACGTTTTCCTTATTTAAATGTCACATATCATTTCACTCCACAAGTCTCAGACAGCATGTCTCCACAGCATGTCTCCACAAGTCTCAGACAGCTGGCCCAGTCCCCCTCACCCCCACCTCAACCTGATCCCTGCGATGTGGTGTGGCTTGAGTTGACCTCTGTTGCCATGGCTACTTGGTTTTCTGCTGACACACACTGAGTGACTTTGACCGTTTTGATTTCTACTCTCATCTTAAACCGCACCAGTTATTAATACAATCCATCCCAGTTCATATCACATTAAAGTGGCAATCTGGGATTGATTCATCTATTTTGTTATTGTTTGAATTAATAATGGCTGCATCCATGTGAAATGTTGCTCCTGTGTTGCAGAAAGGCTGTTTATAAGATGTGCTTGGTTCTGGCTTGTGACTGGCTTATTCTCCTTCCTGCTCTGTTGCTCTTTCAGCCAATGGAGATGAAAGGGTTTTGTGTCTGTCTCACACTGCCCTGGGCTGGCGGAGGGAACTCTATAACATTATTTGTTGAATTTGTGTCTGAGTGGGCCCATATTAGAGTCATTCAGCATCTCAGAGTAGGAGTGATGGTCTAGGATCAGTTTAGCCTTTTAGCTCGTAATGATTATTATTACCTAGACAGGGTGACCTGATCCTAGATCAGCACTCCTACTCTGAGACGCTTTCTGAATATGTGCCGTGGTCAAACATAAAGGCCAATTTCAGGCTACTACATACTGTAGAGGTCAAAGCCAATTGGGTTATCCTCCCTTCTAGTTCGTTAGAGACTGTTTCACCATAGCCTCTTGCAGTGTGAAGACACACGTTGATCACAGAGGGAGTTTTACAGGCTCCACAGCAGCCCTCTTTTCTTTCCTTTGGGAATCCCTTTTGCTTTTGCTTTGTTGTTCTTTTTGCTTGTTGTTTCTCTTCACAAAGCTGACTGCAGTCTGTGTGCTTAGCTTGGTTCACTCCCCACCGTACGCTTGCCTTCTCCGCACCAGAAAACAAACACTGATTTTTAATTTTAATCTGGATTAGACACTAACTAACTACCAACCTAACTAACACCTCAGTAATCACAACAAGATAACCATCTCGCACCGCCGCCACCAACACTGCTACCACCACCACCACCTCCACCACCACCTCCACCACCACTGCTACCACCACCACCTCCACCACCACCACTGCTACCACCACCTCCACTGCTACCACCACCACCTCCACCAACACTGCTACCACCACCACCTCCACCACCACTGCTACCACCACCACCACCTCCACCACCACTGCTACCACCACCACCACCTCCACCACCACCTCCACCACCACTGCTACCACCACCACCTCCACCACCACCACTGCTACCACCACCTCCACCACCACTGCTACCACCACCACCTCCACCAACACTGCTACCACCATCACCTCCACCACCACTGCTACCACCACCTCCACCACCACTGCTACCACCACCACCTCCACCAACACTGCTACCACCACCACCAACAATGCTACCACCACTGCTACCAACACCACCTCCACCAACACTGCTACCACCACCACCACCACCTCCACCACCACCTCCACCACCACTGCTACCACCACCACCTCCACCACCACCACTGCTACCACCACCTCCACCACCACTGCTACCACCACCACCTCCACCAACACTGCTACCACCATCACCTCCACCACCACTGCTACCACCACCACCTCCACCACCACTGCTACCACCACCACCTCCACCAACACTGCTACCACCACCACCAACAATGCTACCACCACTGCTACCAACACCACCTCCACCAACACTGCTACCACCACCACCACCACCTTCACCACCACTGCTACCACCACCACCACCACCTTCACCACCACTGCTACCACCACCACCACCACCTTCACCACCACTGCTACCACCACCACCACCACCTTCACCACCACTGCTACCACCACCACCTCCACCACCACTGCTACCACCACCACCTCCACCACCACTGCTACCACCACCACCACCACCTTCACCACCACTGCTACCACCACCACCACCACCTTCACCACCACTGCTACCACCACCACCACCACCTTCACCACCACTGCTACCACCACCACCTCCACCACCACTGCTACCACCACCACCACCACCTCCACCACCACTGCTACCACCACCACCACCACCTTCACCACCACTGCTACCACCACCACCACCACCTCCACCACCACTGCTACCACCACCACCACCACCTTCACCACCACTGCTACCACCACCACCACCACCTTCACCACCACTGCTACCACCACCACCTCCACCTTCACCACCACTGCTACCACCACCACCTCCACCAACACTGCTACCACCACCACCTCCACCAACACTGCTACCACCACCACCAACAATGCTACCACCACTGCTACCAACACCACCTCCACCAACACTGCTACCACCACCACCACCACCTTCACCACCACTGCTACCACCACCACCACCACCTTCACCACCACTGCTACCACCACCACCACCACCTTCACCACCACTGCTACCACCACCACCACCACCTTCACCACCACTGCTACCACCACCACCTCCACCACCACTGCTACCACCACCACCTCCACCACCACTGCTACCACCACCACCACCACCTTCACCACCACTGCTACCACCACCACCACCACCTTCACCACCACTGCTACCACCACCACCACCACCTTCACCACCACTGCTACCACCACCACCTCCACCACCACTGCTACCACCACCACCACCACCTCCACCACCACTGCTACCACCACCACCACCACCTTCACCACCACTGCTACCACCACCACCACCACCTCCACCACCACTGCTACCACCACCACCACCACCTTCACCACCACTGCTACCACCACCACCACCACCTTCACCACCACCACCACCACCACCACCACCTCCACCACCACTGCTACCACAGCTACAGCTCTTTCTTCTTTGTTCTGTTCTTTATATACCTACAGCTCAGACGACGTGTCGCCCAATCGGCCGGACTCCTCTCATGTCTACCCTCCCCCCGGGCCAGGGGAGGAGCGGCCGCCCCCTCCCTACCCCACCTCCACCCTACCCCACCCCGCCCCCCACCACTTCTACCCCCACCCCAAGGTCCTACCCTGTCCTCGCCCCGTGGCCCCAGGGCCAGAGTCCCAGCCCCCCGGCTCCCCTCCTCTCCCGCTGCGCTGGTCTGGCTTCACCCCCCCTCTCCCGCCTCCCACCTCCTCCTCTTCCTCCTCCTCTTCCTCACTTGACATCAACTCTAACCCCAAACCCAGCTGCCTGCATTTCCCCTCCAAACACGCCCTCCCACACGGCCACCCGCTGCCAGGTGACATGTCGCTGCCACCTCATGCTCCCCTGCCCCCCGATATGGCTAAGGCTTCGCCCCTCTACATGAAAACCCCCCTGGTACTGGCCCGTCATGACCTGTCCCTGGGCATGAGCATGGGCAACCCCCCTAGCCTGCTGTCCTCCGCCGCCCCGCTGTGGGCTACATGTCCCTGTGCCAGAGAGAGAGGACTCCCCAGGCTGACTAGGTAAATACAATGCCTGCCTGCCTGCCCGTCTGCCCTGCGCCTGTCCTGCCTACCTGTTGCCTGCCCTGACACTGAGACAGACATACAGACAGGCAAACAGATGCAGGAGGGTATGGAGACACCACCCACTACACCACAGAGAGAGAGCAGAGAGAGAGCAGAGAGAGCGAGAGCGTGGGCTTACCAGCTCTTACCAGGTGGCCACATGTCCTGTCCATGTCCTTTATCTTGCTGGCTCATATTTTTGCTGATCCCCAATCCCATATCTCAGAATCTGTAACATTCACGTTGCCAGGGGATGCCTCTCCAGGGAGTTGCCTAGCAACTGAGGATATTACTGCCTTTTGCACAGAACAGAAAATAAATAAATGCATGAATAACACTGCATATGGTTATCTACAAGCATATTAATGTATTACTAATGTAGTTTAAATCGTTGTGAAGGTTTTTCTGGTGAACTGATGCACAACTTTTGGATATTCTAAACTCATAATTGTTTACTATATCAAGTCAATCAGAAGACCAGGAAGTCAATCAGAAGACCAGAAAGTCAATCAGAAGACCAGGAAGTCAATCAGAAAATCAGGAAGTCATTCAGAAGACTAGGAAGTCAATCAGAAGACCATGAAGTCAATCAGAAGACCAGGACATCAATCAGAAGACCAGGAAATCGATCAGAAGATCAGGAAATCAATCAGAAAACCAGGAAATCAATCAGAAGATCTGGAAGTCAATCAGAAGATCTGGAAGTCAATCAGAAGATCTGGAAGTCAATCAGAAGATCTGGAAGTCAATCAGAAGATCTGGACTTTTCTGGGGAATAGAATATCCAAGTCTTGTGCTCAAGTGATGTCACTTGTGATCCATAGTCACCATCCAATGACCTGGGAGTGGGAAGTTCAGGCTCATCAATCCACAGTCACCATCCAATGACATGGGAGTGGGAAGTTCAGGCTCATCAATCCACAGTCACCATCCAATGACATGGGAGTGGGAAGTTCAGGCTCAGCAATCCACAGTCACCATCCAATGACATGGGAGTGGGACGTTCAGGCTCATCAATCCACAGTCACCATCCAATGACATGGGAGTGGGACGTTCAGGCTCATCAATCCACAGTCACCATCCAATGACATGGGAGTGGGACGTTCAGGCTCATCAATCCACAGTCACCATCCAATGACATGGGAGTGGGAAGTTCAGGCTCATCAATCCACAGTCACCATCCAATGACATGGGAGTGGGAAGTTCAGGCTCAGCAATCCACAGTCACCATCCAATGACATGGGAGTGGGACGTTCAGGCTCATCAATCCACAGTCACCATCCAATGACATGGGAGTGGGACGTTCAGGCTCATCAATCCACAGTCACCATCCAATGACATGGGAGTGGGAAGTTCAGGCTCATCAATCCACAGTCACCATCCAATGACATGGGAGTGGGAAGTTCAGGCTCAGCAATCCACAGTCACCATCCAATGACATGGGAGTGGGACGTTCAGGCTCATCAATCCACAGTCACCATCCAATTACATGGGAGTGGGACGTTCAGGCTCATCAATCCACAGTCACCATCCAATGACATGGGAGTGGGACGTTCAGGCTCAGCAATCCACAGTCACCATCCAATGACATGGGAGTGGGACGTTCAGGCTCATCAATCCACAGTCACCATCCAATGACATGGGAGTGGGAAGTTCAGGCTCAGCAATCCACAGTCACCATCCAATGACATGGGAGTGGGACGTTCAGGCTCATCAGTCCACAGTCACCATCCAATGACATGGGAGTGGGAAGTTCAGGCTCAGCAATCCACAGTCACCATCCAATGACATGGGAGTGGGAAGTTCAGGCTCAGCAATCCACAGTCACCATCCAATGACATGGGAGTGGGACGTTCAGGCTCATCAATCCACAGTCACCATCCAATGACATGGGAGTGGGACGTTCAGGCTCATCAATCCACAGTCACCATCCAATGACATGGGAGTGGGACGTTCAGGCTCATCAATCCACAGTCACCATCCAATGACATGGGAGTGGGACGTTCAGGCTCAGCAATCCACAGTCACAATCCAATGATGAGTGTGTATATAGTCTAGTGAGTGTGTGTATAGTCTAGTGAGTGTGTATATAGTCTAGTGAGTGTATATAGTCTAGTGAGTGTGTATATAGTCTAGTGAGTGTGTATATAGTCTAGTGAGTGTGTATATATAGTCTAGTGAGTGTGTATATAGTCTAGTGAGTGTATATATCATCTAGTCAGTGTATATATAGTCTAGTGAGTGTGTATATAGTCTAGTGAGTGTATATAGTCTAGTGAGTGTGTATATAGTCTAGTGAGTGTGTATATAGTCTAGTGAGTGTGTATATAGTCTAGTGAGTGTGTATATATAGTCTAGCGAGTGTGTATATAGTCTAGTGAGTGTATATAGTCTAGTGAGTGTGTATATAGTCTAGTGAGTGTGTATATAGTCTAGTAAGTGTGTATATAGTCTAGTGAGTGTGTATATACAGTCTAGTGAGTGTGTATATAGTCTAGTGAGTGTATATAGTCTAGTGAGTGTGTATATAGTCTAGTGAGTGTGTATATAGTGTAGTGAGTGTGTATATAGCCTAGTGAGTGTGTATATAGTCTAGTGAGTGTATATATAGTCAAATTAGTGTGTATGTATTCTAGTGAGTGTGTATATATAGTCTAGCGAGTGTATATAGTCTAGTGAGTGTGTATATAGTCTAGTGAGTGTGTATATAGTCTAGTGAGTGTGTATATAGTCTAGTGAGTGTGTATATATAGTCTAGCGAGTGTATGTAGTCTAGTGAGTGTGTATATAGTCTAGTGAGTGTGTATATATAGTCTAGCGAGTGTATATAGTCTAGTGAGTGTGTATATAGTCTAGTGAGTGTATATATTGTCTAGTGAGTGTATATATAGTCTAGTGAGTGTGTATATAGTCTAGTGAGTGTGTATATATAGTCTAGCGAGTGTATATAGTCGAGTGAGTGTATATATAGTCTAGCGAGTGTATATAGTCTAGTGAGTGTATATATATATAGTCTAGTGTGTGTATATATATATATATATAGTCTACTGAGTGTGTATATAGTTTAGTGAGTGTGTATATATAGTCTAGCGAGTGTGTATATAGTCTAGTGAGTGTGTATATAGTCTAGTGAGTGTGTATATAGTCTAGCGAGTGTGTATATAGTCTAGTGAGTGTGTATATAGTCTAGTGAGTGTATATATATTGCCTAGTGAGTGTATATATAGTCTAGTGAGTGTATATATAGTCTAGTGAGTGTGTATATAGTCTAGTGAGTGTGTATATAGTCTAGTGAGTGTATATATATTGTCTAGTGAGTGTATATATAGTCTAGTGAGTGTATATATAGTCTAGTGAGTCTGTATATAGTCTAGTAAGTGTGTATATAGTCTAGTGAGTGTATATAGTCTAGTGAGTGTGTATATAGTCTAATGAGTGTGTATATAGTCCAGTGAGTGTGTGTATAGTCTATTGAGTGTGTATAAAGTCTAGTGAGTGTGTATATAGTCTAGTGAGTGTATATAGTCTAGTGAGTGTGTATATAGTCCAGTGAGTGTGTGTATAGTCTATTGAGTGTGTATAAAGTCTAGTGAGTGTGTATATAGTCTAGTGAGTGTGTATATAGTCTAGTGAGTGTATATATATAGTCTAGTGAGTGTGTGTATATATATATAGTCTAGTGAGTGTGTATAAAGTCTAGTGAGTGTGTATATAGTCTAGTGAGTGTGTATATAGTCTAGTGAGTGTATATATATAGTCTAGTGAGTGTGTGTATATATATATAGTCTAGTGCGTGTGTATATAGTCTAGTGAGTGTATTTATATAGTCTAGTGAGTGTGTGTCAGGTCAGTGCAAGATAGTTTGGTTAACCATTAATTGACTATTTAGCAGTGTCCAGTGTCCAGTGTCCTGTGTCCAGTTTTCCAGTAGAGTCAATACCACTAGACGTAGTAGGGCAGCAGGAGTCATATCACTTCTGTCTATGTCACAGTCTCAAATGGCACCCTATTCCGTACATAGTGCACTACAAGGGGCCATAGAGCTCTGGTCAAAAGTAGTGCACTACTTTGGATAAGAGGCCATAGAGATCTGGTCAAAAGTAGTGCACTATGTAGTGAATAGGGTGCTACTTGGGACGCCGCCCTACGTCAATATTTCAGAAGCAGCCTGCTTGGTGATGTTCCCTTCCGCTCTCTGTGACTCCTCATTCACACAAACCCCTATACTGTTCACACTGGTAGACTCTAGTGTCCCCTATACTGTTCACACTGGTAGACTCTAGTGTCCCCTATACTGTTCACACTGGTAGACTCTAGTGTCCCCTATACCCTCTGAAGTACACACTCTCTAGTGACTCCTATACCCTCTGAAGTACACACTCTCTAGTGACTCCTATATAGGTGTTGAAGGATTGATATGATGGGAGCTAGCCATTATTATTATTATTACCAGTCAGTAACTACAGCAACACAACAGACCCAGATACTATGTAGTATGTTGGAGTAACAAAACAAACCCAGATACTATGTAGTAGGTTGCAGCAACACAACAGACCCAGATACTATGTAGTAGGTTGAAGCAACACAACAGACCCAGATACTATGTAGTAGGTTACAGCAACACAACAGACCCAGATACTATGTAGTAGGTTGGAGCAACACAACAGACCCAGATACTATGTAGTAGGTTACAGCAACACAACAGACCCAGATACTATGTAGTAGGTTGGAGCAACACAACAGACCCAGATACTATGTAGTAGGTTACAGCAACACAACAGACCCAGATACTATGTAGTAGGTTGGAGCAACACAACAGACCCAGATACTATGTAGTAGGTTACAGCAACACAACATACCCAGATACTATGTAGTAGGTTACAGCAACACAACAGACCCAGATACTATGTAGTAGGTTACAGCAACACAACAGACCCAGATACTATGTAGTAGGTTAGAGCAACACAACAGACCCAGATACTATGTAGTAGGTTACAGCAACACAACAGACCCAGATACTATGTAGTAGGTTGGAGCAACACAACAGACCCAGATACTATGTAGTAGGTTACAGCAACACAACAGACCCAGATACTATGTAGTAGGTTACAGCAACACAACAGACCCAGATACTATGTAGTAGGTTGGAGCAACACAACAGACCCAGATACTATGTAGTAGGTTGCAGCAACACAACAGACCCAGATACTATGTAGTAGGTTGGAGCAACACAACAGACCCAGATACTATGTAGTAGGTTACAGCAACACAACAGACCCAGATACTATGTAGTAGGTTGGAGCAACACAACAGACCCAGATACTATGTAGTAGGTTACAGCAACACAACAGACCCAGATACTATGTAGTAGGTTGGAGCAACACAACATACCCAGATACTATGTAGTAGGTTACAGCAACACAACATACCCAGATACTATGTAGTAGGTTACAGCAACACAACAGACCCAGATACTATGTAGTAGGTTGGAGCAACACAACAGACCCAGATACTATGTAGTAGGTTACAGCAACACAACAGACCCAGATACTATGTAGTAGGTTGGAGCAACACAACAGACCCAGATACTATGTAGTAGGTTACAGCAACACAACAGACCCAGATACTATGTAGTAGGTTGCAGCAACACAACAGACCCAGATACTATGTAGTAGGTTGGAGCAACACAACAGACCCAGATACTATGTAGTAGGTTACAGCAACACAACAGACCCAGATACTATGTAGTAGGTTGGAGCAACACAACAGACCCAGATACTATGTAGTAGGTTGGAGCAACACAACAGACCCAGATACTATGTAGTAGGTTACAGCAACACAACAGACCCAGATACTATGTAGTAGGTTGGAGCAACACAACAGACCCAGATACTATGTAGTAGGTTGCAGCAAGACAACAGACCCAGATACTATGTAGTAGGTTACAGCAACACAACAGACCCAGATAGTATGTAGTAGGTTACAGCAACACAACAGACCCAGATACTATGTAGTAGGTTACAGCAACACAACAGACCCAGATACTATGTAGTAGGTTACAGCAACACAACAGACCCAGATACTATGTAGTAGGTTGGAGACCACTGACATTAAGGTTATATGATGATGATGATGAAGATGATGATGATGATGATGATGACAATTAAGAAGGGTCCCTTGTAAAAGAGACCTTATTCTCAGTGGACCCTGTTAAAATAATGGTAAAATAAATGAAGGACGTTTTCTGTAGCGATGATGTTGCGATGTAGTTTGACATCTATCTATAAGTGAACAGTGACAACAGCCTAACATCCTCTCTCCTTCACCAGTACACTGAGGAGTAAGGAGAGCTCTCCAGTGATTGGTCACAAGGGGGTGCAGGTGGCAGGTCCGACGGTGCCCCCTGGTGTTGGCCAGCAGAGCTGCAGCCAGTCGCCCCACTCCACAGAACACAGCCCACACACCATGCGCAAAGGTCAGCGGTTCAACTTCACAGTCAGATCAACATCTTTGGATTCTTGTTGTTTTACCTATACAGCAAACGTATGACTTTGAGCGGGTTTTGGAAGGATTCATAGTAAGTCCTAAACACGTTCCATAGAGATTCTCCATTCAACATGATCCAGAAAACAGACACTTCATGTATTATACATGTCTTATCTAATTTGTTGGTTATCAAAATGTTTATGTTAATTTGTTTTACAGTATAAAACTGGGGTTGGAACCAAAATGATTTTCCAATCGATTTTTGTTCTGAACAGAACCCTTTATTTATTTTTGTTCCGTTCCATTGTTCTGACCAGCAAAATAAAGTTCTGAACTGGTTCGAACCAGACAAAAGTACAGGTTTATATCGTTCCTTTCTGTTCCTTTAGACATTTAGCTCAACATTAAATTACTTCACCAATCAGTGCGGATAGAGAAGCTTGCAGTGGAGCAGGTAAGCAATTTAATCTGAAGAGGAAAATGCTTTAGAGCAAATTGTATTTTGCCGTAACAGCATGGTTTAATCATAATGAAAGACAGATACACACACTGTGCCAGTCACAGTGGAGGGCACAAGATGCAACTGAAATGTTGAGGGTGAGGAGAGCGAGAGATGATGGAGGAAGCTTGCTTTGAAGCGCTGGCCATCTTGTTATGACATGCATTATCTGAATTAGGCTCAAAGAATTATGCCTACAGAGGAGAGGCTTCTATGGAGGAACGTAGCAAGCTAGCTAACAAGCTTGTGTGTGCAGAGCAACACTAGAATTAAGAACACGTCTTACCTTTTTATGGTTAATAAATCCAATGTGAAACACGATAACAAAAGTATCCTTAACCAGCATTGAAAAGTCAATCCATTCTTCTCCAATTAAACATCTCTCCCTAATTGCTGAATCATACTTGTAACATTGTCAGTAGGCTACAGTACCTGCTTCAGAGGGGAGGGGCAAGTAACCTACACACACCCACTGGAAAAGATTTCCAGCTGGCAGGCAGATGCTGGAATACGTTTCTGAGTGACAGAGTGAGGGCTTTGCATAGGCGCTTTGTTGCGATTTTTGTGGGACTGGAAAAAAATGCCCGGAACATAAAATAACTTTATTAACCGGTTCCCATGTTGTTAAAATAACAGTTCTGTTCCGGAACAGTATAGATCACTTTTGTTTTTGGTTCGGGTTCTGTTCCTCAAATAATTTCTTTATTTTCCGGTTTTCGGTTCTGTTCCCTGAACCGGTTTCAACCCCTGGTATAAAGGTAGGCTTATTTTTAGATGTTAATTTACTTTAGATATTCATGTTCATGTTAACTCTCTTCTTTTCTGTCTCAAGGCTCTAAGAAGCTGGCCCCTATCCCTCCAAAGGTTCCAGCTGGGTACGGCCAGTCGGGTGGTTCTGGTGGGATTTCGGACCAGTCCACAGGTCAGCCATCGCCGGTCAGCCTGTCCCCCACCCCTCCCAGCACCCCCTCCCCCTATGGACTGGCCGGTCCCCCACAGGCCCCTGGAGGACTAGGGGCCTCCTCCCCCGGTCAGACCCCTCTCTGTGGCTCCCTAGGGTCCCTGGGGTCCCTGTCCTCCCCCCCTTCTCTGACCGGCACGCTGGGCAAGTCTCGGCCCACCCCTAAGCCCCGGCAGAGGCCCAGCCTACCCCCTCCTCAGCCGCCCAACGTCCCTCAGCCGGCGTCCACCCCTGTTGGCCCCGGGCCCCTGGAGCAGGGCATCCTGGACGGACTGTCCCCCGGGGAGAGCATGTCCACAGGTAAACAACATGATGATCACGTAACCACGGCAACGACACCACCGCCCCAACCACCACAGGTGGTGTCAGGGACGATGCAGCCGCGTCCCGCTCTCAGACTGGCTGTGGCACTGTCCAATGGAGACGGTGGACAAGTGTAGCTAGTAGGACTAGGAAAATCAGCATCCTTTCATTACTGACTCACCAGTTCTATAAAAGAATGTATTATTGAATAACGGTGGCCTTTATTTAGACAGACAGACGCAGTCGTCCGAGAAGAACAATATGTTGTAAATATTAAGATTTTGTTGCACATTGTAGAGAGAAAACAACACTATGTATCCATTGCTTGTGTTATGTGCTGATGTTTCTAAGTATTGTGAGGAAACATCAGGGAAGCATAGCGATGTCCTGCTTGTATGGAAGTTTCCATTAGATTCATCATGTGCTTCCTCTCTGTTTATCCCTCATACAGTACGACAGAGCTAGGTAGGTCCCAGGCTTACACGCATAGAAATAGAATGACTAGAACAGACAAACCCCCTCATGCCACGGCAATTTGACAGTGTATTCACCGTCATTTGGTCGCATCGTGCATTGTTATGAACGCCTCAGCCATTGTGGTGCCTGAAAGTCGAGTGATGCTAAGTCATTCTGAATGGAGGCTAATGACTGTTTAGTCTAAATTACACTATAGATTACACTATAGTGGCCTGGAAATACGTCGATATTTCCAAAGTCAGCAAATAATTAGTAGGAAACAAGTTTGCCATCATTAGGATGCCGTCAAATTCACTTTAGAGAGATTAGCTATCAAAGTTAGTCAGAAATGTCTAGCAATGCTAACGTTAGCTAGCAAAAACCCAGGACTGTCCCTCAATCTCAGCTAGCTAGGTAAAGTTATACTGCATCTAAGGTCAATCTGGCTCCATCACAGTGATAAGAAAAGGTTTTCCTACTAATAGCTTGTCTCCTTTTGAAATATCATTGGGTTTCCAAGCCCAGTATAATGCAGTTTAGGCTAGATCTTCATCAGTGCCCATTGACAATGCATTGACCTTCAGTCGGGCACCAGGACTCAAGAGAATCTTCATAACGATGTTGTTACACAACATGCAATCCATGAATATAGCCGACATTGTTCCACTCATCATGGAATGTTGACTTGAAAGGGGAATATCTATTCTAGTCATTCTAATTCTATGCTTACTCTCTCAGGACAAACATGGCTCATTCTAGGCTGGTCACAGACCTGTTTGTGCTCTTTCCAATCCCATTGCACATTGGCAAGCAATTCCACAAGGAGTTGGCAAGAGAGCATTAACAGACTGGCAACCAGGCTTATTGAAGAAGTGGTTACTCAGATAGGCCTACTTCTTGTCTGATGTCATAATTATGATCTGAGGTGTTCCATAGAAATCTAATTCTAATATTCTATGAGGTTCTCTGTTCTACCTGTCAGTATCAATACCAGTCATTCTCTCTGTGTCCCTGTGTTCTATTCATGATTCTCTTGTTCCCCTGCTCTGCTCTACCTGCTACTATGTTGTGTACCAGCCGTGTGAGGCCAGGGGAGTCAGTGTGGTGTGGGCTAAGTGTGAGGGGGACGTTTAGGGTAAGCCAGATTTGACCATGCCCGCCAGTAACGTTACTGTACTACGCTCCATCTCTCACCGCTCCGCCCGCCTCGCCCCACCTGACCTGGTGCTGTGGCTGCCTCTGGGTTCTCCTGCAGCCTGCTTCAAACATGCATACAGCTAAACAGCTAGCTATCAGCCAGCCATGCTAATGCTAGCTAGCTGCCCCATTCCGTTTGTGTCACAGTATCAGCCATGCTAACACTAGCTATCTGCCCAATTCTGTTGGTGTTACAGTATCAGCCATGCTAACAGTAGCTAGCTGCCCCATTCAGTGGGTTTACAATATCAGCCATGCTAACACTAGCTAGCTGCCCCATTCTGTTTATGTTAGCCATGCTAACTCTAGCTAGCTGCCCCATTCTGTTGGTGTACAGTATCAGCTATGCTAACGCTAGCTAGCTGCCCCTTTCTGTTGGTGTTACAGTATCAGTCATGCTGCCCCATTCAGTGGGTTTACAATATCAGCCATGCTAACACTAGCTAGCTGCCCCATTCTGTTGATGTTAGCCATGCTAACACTAGCTAGCTGCCCAATTCTGTTGGTGTTACAGTATCAGCCATGCTAACAGTAGCTAGCTGCCCCATTCAGTGGGTTTACAATATCAGCCATGCTAACGCTAGCTAGCTGCCCCATTCTGTTGATGTTAGCCATGCTAACACTAGCTAGCTGCCCCATTCTGTTGGTGTTACAGTATCAGCCATGCTAACGCTAGCTAGCTGCCCCATTCTGTTGATGTTAGCCATGCTAACACTAGCTAGCTGCCCCATTCTGTTGGTGTTACAGTATCAGCCATGCTAACGCTAGCTAGCTGCCCCATTCTGTTGGTGTTACAGTATCAGCCATGCTAACACTAGCTAGCTGTCCCATTCTGTTGGTGTTACTTTAATCGGCATGCTGTTGTTCAGACTGTACATACTATATGCATGGCTTATGGACTCCCTAGAGCGCATCACGTACTGCAGGGCTCACCATTGCAGACGCTGTTGCTTCCTCCGAAGGTCCATCTTTAACGCTTCGCCCCTTTTCACCATCCCCATGCCAACAAACATCGCCCCTGCTACAGGACAGGCGTGTGGGCTCACAGGTAACCCCCAGGTGACCCACATCCCAGACCCATTGCTTCAGGACAGACCGATCTGTTTTACTGCCCTCCCTCTGACAGCATCACCTCCTGCTCAGTGCTCCGTCTGTTTCACCGCTTTCCCTCTGACAGCATCGCCTCCTGCTCCATCTCATTCTGACACAGTGGAAGATGGTCATCATTCTCTGGTTATTATTGCTGTCCAGCAGCTGCAGCAATACCTCAGCAAATGACCAAACAAGTAGACTTATTCCCTCCCTCATAATATTGGGTATGTCCCAAATGGCCCCCTATTCCCTATATAGGGCTCTGGTCAAAAGTAGTGCACTACATAGGGAATAAGGTGCAATTTAGGACATATACATAGAGATGATTCCCGTTGTTCATTCAAGCTTCGATGTCTTGGTGCCCAATCCACTTACATCTTGTTGCCTCTGTGGTCAATACAGCAATCTGGTCGTTGTTGTAAACGTTTTTCTTTTAAGTTTTGTGTCATTGTGAAATAATTTTGAAAACGTGTTATTTTATTTCACTGAACAAAATTGAATTAACTTTTCGTTATTATTTTGGACAGCAGCACAAAGGACCTGTGCACTGTTATAGACCTAGCTTCTCCAGATGTCTCTGGTGTTATTAGTACTAGCCCAGTAACACAGTATGACTACCTCCCTGTTATAGACCTAGCTTCTCCAGAGGTCTCTGGTGTTATTAGTACTAGCCCAGTAACACAGTATGACTACCTCCCTGTTATAGACCTAGCTTCTCCAGATGTCTCTGGTGTTATTAGTACTAGCCCAGTAACACAGTATGACTACCTCCCTGTTATAGACCTAGCTTCTCCAGAGGTCTCTGGTGTTATTACTACTAGCCCAGTAACACAGTATGACTACCTCCCTGTTATAGACCTAGCTAGTCCAGATGTCTCTGGTGTTATTAGTACTAGCCCAGTAACACAGTATGACTACCTCCCTGTTATAGACCTAGCTTCTCCAGATGTCTCTGGTGTTATTACTACTAGCCCATTAACACAGTATGACTACCTCCCTGTTATAGACCTAGCTTCTCCAGATGTCTCTGGTGTTATTACTACTAGCCCAGTAACACAGTATGACTACCTCCCTGTTATAGACCTAGCTTCTCCAGATGTCTCTGGTGTTATTACTACTAGCCCAGTAACACAGTATGACTACCTCCCTGTGTAGAATGTGTCAGAGACCAACATAGCATACTTACCTGCTGCTGCTTTCTTCAAACAACAACAACAACAGAATGCAGTTTTTTATAACTCAAAAAACTAAATTTCCTTTCTGCTTTATTCCTTTTTTACACACCATCATCACCATACGCCCTCCTCCTCTTCATGCTTCTCTTCACCACCACCACACCATAATAATCACATCCCACCTCTGTCGCCATGCCAACCCACTAACCATGCCATCATTAGATTACTTCAATTATGAAATCCCCTCCATCAATGTGAACCTGAACAGCCTCATCGACGAGTTCAGCGGTGCTGCCCCCTGCAGGCGCTACGGAGCGGTGACACACTCTCCTCCCCCGGGGAGAGAAGATAACCCCGACCACGACCCCTACGCCGTGCCTGAGGACGACGAACCCCAGGACACCACCTTATGACATCATTACCCTGAGACAGCCCTATGATGTGATATCATCAGAGCTCGCCCGAGGCTGGCACCGTGGCGCTCCTACATCCAGCTAGCTGTACATACTGTTAGACTGTAATGCTCGCTCGCTCACACCGCACTGCCACGACGCTCCCAGGCAAAACAAACAAACAAGGCATCTTCTTATACACCACAATGCTCACCTGACCTTTGACCTGAAACTCCAGGTCTGAACCATGACCTCTGACCTGGAACTCCAGGACTGAACCCTGACCTCTGACCTCTGACCTGGAACTCCAGGACTGAACCATGACCTCTGACCTGGAACTCCAGGTCTGAACCATGACCTCTGACCTGGAACTCCAGGTCTGAACCATGGCCTCTGACCTGGAACTCCAGGACTGAACCCTGACCTCTGACCTGGAACTCCAGGACTGAACCATGACCTCTGACCTCGAACTCCAGGTCTGAAACCTGACCTCTGACCTGGAACTCCAGGACTGAATCCCCCCCCCCCCCCACATTTGTGCTATACCTGCAGGCTGCAAGCAAAACTCATCTCTTAGAAATATTACGCAAATAGTAATGTAAACTCAATGTGAGGAAACAATAACACACCACATGCCATATAGAGAAGGACCAGTTGCCTTTGGAAGGAAGAAGACATATGGATTATATGGAGGAGTATTAATGCCATGTTCAGTATTATATTTTAGTTTTGCTTTGTGGATACTACAGTTTTTTTCATCTCTTTGAAAAAGTGCTCAGTATTTTTTGTGACTTTTTAAGTAATTTGTTTTGCCTTATATGAAAAGCCTGCACTCAAATTGCAATACATGCATCGCATACTCACAAATAGTTGGGCCTGACCCTAAAGGAAGGAAACTCGTAACCTGACTGGTTGGGTAGATGTGTGGGTGACTGGTTGGGTAGATGTGTGGGTAAAGTGGGTCTGACTGGTTGGGTAGATGTGTGGGTGACTGGTTGGGTAGATGTGTGGGTAAAGTGGGTCTGACTGTGGGTAAAGTAGGTCTGACTGGTTGGGTAGATGTGTGGGTGACTGGTTGGGTAGATGTGTGGGTAAAGTGGGTCTGACTGGTTGGGTAGATGTGTGGGTAAAGTGGGTCTGACTGTGGGTAAAGTAGGTCTGACTGGTTGGGTAGATGTGTGGGTAAAGTGGGTCTTCAGGGTCATTGTGTGTAGTGTACTGTATTCCTAACAGGGTAATATGATGAGAGAGTTATTAGTCCTAGTTTCCTGCACACTATAGAGATGATGATGAACTATTGAATAATGCAGTATGAATGCAGTATGAATGCAGTATGAAGTGCAGTATGAAGTGCATAACTAACCCTATTCTGGGGAGTCTTTGGGTCCATTCCATTTCAATTCAGTCAATTTAGGAAGTAAACTGTTTACTTTCTGAATGACTGAATTGAAATGAATGGACCCCATCCCTGATGTCTGTGTCACTCCTGGCCCCAGTCCCTATTCTTCCCACGTCTCCCCCATGTACACATATCTGAATTGATACAGTTAGGAGACATCTGTAGGTTTGCTTTGTAAGTAGCAATAATTTATTTGTACAGGGTTAAAGTTGAATTCATGCACATATTTTCACCAGCACAGTATTATAATGTCTTTGGAATGGAACTCAGTGCATTGTTGCTGTTCTCAGAAGGGGTTTTAAACTATCAAACTGTATCGTTAGACAATAATGATGCACATGAAATATGTTTTCGAGTTGGGTCCCTAATACTAACTAGCCATTTGACTTATGTCCCCAAAATGAAGGCCCCTTATTGCTTAAAACCTTTCTGGATCCAATAGCAGAGCTGTGCTCACAGAGGCTGAGGAGTGACATCATACCTTTCAGACTGGGGAGTGAACATCATACCTTTCAGACTGGGGAGTGACATCATACCTTTCAGACTGGGGAGTGAACATCATACCTTTCAGACTGGGGAGTGACATCATACCTTTCAGACTGGGGAGTGACATCACACCTTTCAGACTGGGGAGTGACATCATACCTTTCAGACTGGGGAGTGAACATCATACCTTTCAGACTGGGGAGTGACATCATACCTTTCAGACTGGGGAGTGACATCACACCTTTCAGACTGGGGAGTGACATCATACCTTTCAGACTGGGGAGTGACATCATACCTTTCAGACTGAGGAGTGACATCATACCTTTCTATCATGACACAAGGCGAGACCCAGATGTAGACACAGGAGGCAGAGGGTTGGAGTCTTACAATGTTTATTAATCCAGAAGGAGTAGGCAAGAGAATTGTCGTGGACAGGCAAAAGGTCAAAAACCAGATCAGAGTCCAGGAGGTACAGAGTGGCAGACAGGCTCGTGGTCAAGGCAGGCAGAATTGTCAGGCAGGCGGGTACAGAGTCCAGAATCAGGCAAGGGTCAAAACCGGGAGGACTAGAAAAAGGAGAAAAGCATAAACCAGGAGAACGGGGAAAACGCTGGTTTACTTGAAAAAAACATACAACACCAACTGGCACAGAGAGACAGGAAACACAGGGATAAATACACTATGGAAAATCAGCGACACCTGGAGGGGGTGGAGACAATCACAAGGACAGGTGAAACAGATCAGGGTGTGACACTTTCAGACTGGGGAGAGACATCTTACCTTTCAGACTGGGGAGTGACATCATACCTTTCAGCAGACTGGGGAGAGACATCTTACCTTTCAGACTGGGGAGAGACATCACACCTTTCAGACTGGGGAGTGACATCATACCTTTCAGCAGACTGGGGAGAGACATCTTACCTTTCAGACTGGGGAGTGACATCTTACCTTTCAGACTGGGGAGAGACATCTTACCTTTCAGACTGGGGAGAGACATCTTACCTTTCAGACTGGGGAGAGACATCTTACCTTTCAGACTGGGGAGAGACATCATACCTTTCAGACTGGGGAGAGACATCTTACCTTTCAGACTGGGGAGAGACATCTTACCTTTCAGACTGGGGAGAGACATCTTACCTTTCAGACTGGGGAGAGACATCTTACCTTTCAGACTGGGGTGAGACATCTTACCTTTCAGACTGGGGAGAGACATCTTACCTTTCAGACTGGGGTGAGACATCATACCTTTCAGACTGGGGAGAGACATCTTACCTTTCAGACTGGGGAGAGACATCTTACCTTTCAGACTGGGGAGAGACATCTTACCTTTCAGACTGGGGAGAGACATCTTACCTTTCAGACTGGGGAGAGACATCTTACCTTTCAGACTGGGGAGTGACATCTTACCTTTCAGACTGGGGAGAGACATCTTACCTTTCAGACTGGGGAGAGACATCTTACCTTTCAGACTGGGGAGAGACATCTTACCTTTCAGACTGGGGAGAGACATCTTACCTTTCAGACTGGGGAGAGACATCTTACCTTTCAGACTGGGGAGAGACATCACACCTTTCAGACTGGGGAGAGACATCATACCTTTCAGACTGGGGAGAGACATCTTACCTTTCAGACTGGGGAGAGACATCTTACCTTTCAGACTGGGGAGAGACATCACACCTTTCAGACTGGGGAGAGAAATGTTACCTTTTTCACACTTCTGAGCTGAGCAGAACCAAGCTGTTTTGTTCTGGCCTGGTTAATCCTCCACTAAAGCTGCTGGGTCCATGCTGGAAAGAACCTTTTAAAAAAAGGGAAAGTATCCAAGCCAGCACAGTACTGTTTGGGTTTGCAAGATAGTGTGAAATAGGTATTAGAGCTTGATGCAGAGGGGTCAGTCTCAGAGGACCTATTAGGTTCCTCCTCAAAACTGCTCATAAAACAACCAATCAGATCCAAAAGTTACGAAGACTGCTTCAGGTTCTAAAGATGTTTCTCTCCTAGCTCCAGGCTCTGTATTCCAGGCTCTGTATTCCAGGCTCTGTATTTCAGGCTCTGTATTTCAGGCTATGTAGTCCAGGCTCTGTAGTCCAGGCTCTGTATCCTAGGCTCTGTATTTCAGGCTATGTAGTCCAGGTTCTGTAGTCCAGGCTCTGTAGTCCAGGCTCTGTATTTCAGGCTCTGTATTTCAGGCTCTGTATTTCAGGCTCTGTATTTCAGGCTATGTAGTCCAGGTTCTGTAGTCCAGGCTCTGTAGTCCAGGCTCTGTATTTCAGGCTCTGTATTTCAGGCTCTGTATTTCAGGCTCTGTAGTCCAGGCTATGTAGTCCAGGCTATGTAGTCCAGGCTATGTAGTCCAGGCTCTGTATTTCAGGATCTGTAGTCCAGGCTACGTAGTCCAGGCTCTGTAGTCCAGGCTATGTAGTCCAGGCTCTGTATTTCAGGATCTGTAGTCCAGGCTCTGTATTTCAGGCTCTGTAGTCCAGGCTCTATATTTCAGGCTCTGTATTTCAGGCTGTGTAGTCCAGGCTCTGTAGTTCAGGCTCTGTAGTTCAGGCTCTGTAGTTCAGGCTCTGTAGTTCAGGCTCTGTAGTTCAGGCTCTGTAGTTCAGGCTATGTAGTTCAGGCTCTGTAGTCCAGGCTCTGTAGTTCAGGCTCTGTAGTTCAGGCTATGTAGTCCAGGCTCTGTAGTTCAGGCTATGTAGTTCAGGCTCTGTAGTCCAGGCTCTGTAGTTCAGGCTCTGTATTTCAGGCTCTGTAGTCCAGGCTCTGTAGTCCAGGCTCTGTAGTCCAGGCTCTGTAGTCCAGGCTCTGTAGTTCAGGCTCTGTAGTTCAGGCTCTGTAGTTCAGGCTATGTAGTTCGGACTCTGTAATCCAGGCTCTGGAGTTCAGGCTATGTTGTTCAGGCTCTGTATTTCAGGATCTGTAGTTCAGGCTCTGTATTTCAGGCTCTGTATTTCAGGATTTGTAGTTCAGGCTCTGTAGGCCAGGCTCTGTAGTTCAAGCTCTCTTGTCCAGGCTCTGTATTTCAGGCTCTGATCTTTGACCCTATAGTGTAAATACAAAGAACTGTACATTAATATGTGTATAAACCTAAGAGGTAAAGCTTAATGTAAAGGCAAATCTTCATTATACATATATATTAATATATGTGATGATATATTTATAATGTGTAGAGAAATTATATGATAAATAATGTGATGTTTATTTTTGTCCCCAGCACACGATTATTACCAGATTCACACACAACAACACAACAGACGATTATTACCAGATTCACACACAACAACACAACAGACGATTATTACCAGATTCACACACAACAACACAACAGACGATTATTACCAGATTCACACACAACAACACAACAGACGATTATTACCAGATTCACACACAACAACACAACAAACGATTATTACCAGATTCACACACAACAACACAACAGACGATTATTACCAGATTCACACACAACAACACAACAGACGATTATTACCAGATTCACACACAACAACACAACAGACGATTATTACCAGATTCACACACAACAACACAACAGATGATTATTACCAGATTCACACACAACAACACAACAGACGATTATTACCAGATTCACACACAACAACACAACAGACGATTATTACCAGATTCACACACAACAACACAACAGACGATTATTACCAGATTCACACACAACAACACAACAGACGATTATTACCAGATTCACACACAACAACACAACAGACGATTTTTACCAGATTCACACACAACAACACAACAAACGATTATTACCAGATTCACACACAACAACACAACAGACGATTATTACCAGATTCACACACAACAACACAACAGACGATTTTTACCAGATTCACACACAACAACACAACAAACGATTATTACCAGATTCACACACAACAACACAACAGACGTGACGCTGCAGAAACATGAGTGAAGAAAGATATTACTGTCTGGGAGGGCCCCTGAGTAAAACACCAAGAAATGCTCGCTCCAAAAAATCCATCTTTATGAAGTCAGTCATTCAGTTATATACTTAACCTGTTTACTCAAAACAAACACGATATGAACTGAAAAATACCCTGCATTTGTACACTATACTCATATAGAGGAAGAAGTAACGGTTTACTGATTTGGTTTTTGGAAGACATGTTGCCAAGGATAGTCCAGATAATATGAGGAATCAATCAGAGATGGTGACAGATAGGTTAGTCGTTCCACCAATTTGGTGCCTTTTTGAGAAGTGTAACTTGGTCAAAGGAAACTTTTGATCTGACCTAATTTTCACATTCTGTCATGAAAAACACATTTTCCCATCTCAAGAGGTTAAATAAAAAACATTACGATAGTAAGTGCCTATTCCGTGCCAAGTAAAGTAACAGGGCTGACGATTTCTTCTTAGATCAGCCATAAATCCCCTTGTGACAGGGCGGAATGGAAGCTTGTTGTGTGCAACAGGGAGGGAGGGGCAATTGAATGTAAGTTAAACAATTTAAAATTGTTAAAACATTTCAAACGTGTCTATCTGTGGGTAACAGGGTGTTCTGCTGGACCGGCTCAGTTTCCCAACACAGAACACCAGATGATGACCAGAAAGGGGTACAACCTGCTTTTACTCAATGATTTGACTATTAGATGTTCAATGTTTCTTCCCCCCCCCCCCCGAAAAATGTTTAAAAATGAACAGTTTCACCAATATTAAAACGAGAGTTCAGTTCACGTAACAGGCTTGACTTTAAAAATTAGGGACATATGTAAATTAATCACATAACAATACTTTTCAGAAATGACCTTGTCAAAGTAACAAATTAAACTAAGGCTTTACAATGATGTTGAAACTTTGAGAAATTTGGGGATTAAACTGGTTAAAATCTTTCTAAAGGTGACACGGGGTTGATGGAGGGACATGTCCAAATAGTGATTTTATTAAATGATCAATGTGGTCTATATTAAAGGGCACTTCATTTAATATGAGAGGCTTTTAAAATTCAATATTGGTGCACAATCTCTCTACTTCATTTAACCAAGGGGCCAAAAGGCACTCTTTCCGTGGAACAGCCCAGTTGTATTTGACAAAGTGCACGCCGAACATTGGAAATTCAACATTCAGCCTGTAATCTTAGATTCCTCTGGGTCTTTTAAACGACCACCTTGACTGCTTGGAGAGAACAGTCACAGACAGCTGCTATGACATTCACACGACATACATTTCCTCAATCAAAGTGCAATTATGTTGTTTACATTAAAAATAACCTCTGAGTCAAAAACAGAGGCCAGACCAACCCCACCCACAGTATACACCCCACCCTACCCTACAGTATAGACCCCACCCTACCCTACAGTATACACCCCACCCTACCCTACAGTATAGACCCACGCTACCCTACAGTAAAGACCCCAACCTACCCTACAGTAAAGACCCCCACCCTACCCTACAGTAAAGACCCCACCCTACCCTACAGTATAGACCCACCCTACCCTACAGTAAAGACCTCAAACTACCCTACAGTATAGACCCACCCTACCCTACAGTATAGACCCACCCTACCCTACAGTAAAGACCCCAACCTACCCTACAGTATAGACCCCACCCTACCCTACAGTATAGACCCCACACTACCCTACAGTATAGACCCACCCTACCCTACAGTAAAGACCCCAACCTACCCTACAGTAAAGACCCCACTCTACCCTACAGTATAGACCCCACACTACCCTACAGTATAGACCCACCCTACCCTACAGTAAAGACCCCAACCTACCCTACAGTAAAGACACCACCCTACCCTACAGTATAGACCCCAACCTACCCTACAGTAAAGACCCCACTCTACCCTACCCTACAGTAAAGACACTACCCTACCCTACAGTATAGACCCCAACCTACCCTACAGTAAAGACCCCACTCTACCCTACCCTACAGTATAGACCCACCCTACCCTACAGTACAGACCCCACCCTACCCTACAGTATAGACCCACCCTACCCTACAGTATAGACTCACCCTACCCTACAGTATAGACCCCAACCTACCCTACAGTAAAGACCCCAACCTACCCTACAGTAAAGACCCCACCCTACCCTACAGTATAGACCCTACCCTACCCTACAGTATAGACCCTACCCTACAGTAAAGACCCCACCCTACCCTACAGTATAGACCCCACCCTACCCTACAGTAAAGACCCCACCCTACCCTACAGTATAGACCCCACCCTACCCTACAGTATAGACCCCACCCTACCCTACAGTAAAGACCCCACCCTACCCTACAGTATAGACAGCAACCCTACCCTACAGTATAGACCCACCCTACTCTACAGTAAAGACCCCACCCTACTCTACAGTAAAGACCCCACTCTACCCTACAGTATAGACCCCACCCTACCCTACAGTATAGACCCACCCTACCCTACAGTATAGACCTACCCTACCCTACAGTATAGACCCACCCTACCCTACAGTATAGATCCCAACCTACCCTACAGTATAGACCCCACCCTACCCTAGAGTAAAGACTCTACCCTACCCTACAGTAAATACCCACCCTACCCTACAGTAAAGACCCCAACCTACCCTACAGTAAAGACCCCACTCTACCCTACAGTAAATACCCTACCCTACAGTATAGACCCCACCCTACCCTACAGTAAAGACTCCACCCTACCCTACAGTAAAGACCCCACCCTACCCTACAGTATAGACCCACCCTACCCTACAGTAAAGACCCCACCCTACCCTACAGTAAAGACCCCCCCCCTACCCTACAGTAAAGACCCCACCCTACCCTACAGTAAAGACCCCAACCTACCCAACAGTATAGACCCCACTCTACCCTACAGTAAAGACCCCACCCTACCCTACAGTAAAGACCCCAACCTACCCTACAGTATAGACCCACCGTACCCTACAGTATAGACCCCACCCTACCCTACAGTAAAGACCCCAACCTACCCTACAGCATAGACCCAACCTACCCTACAGTATAGACCCCACCCTACCCTACAGTATAGACACCACCCTACCCTACAGTAAAGACCCCAACCTACCCTACAGTATAGACCCACCCTACCCTACAGTAAAGACCCCACCCTACCCTACAGTAAAGACCCCACCCTAGAGTAAAGACCCCACTCTACCCTACAGTAAAGACCCCACCCTACCCTACAGTATAGACCCCACCCTACCCTACAGTAAAGACCCCACCCTACCCTACAGTATAGACCCCACCCTACCCTACAGTATACACCCCACCCTACCCTACAGTATAGACCCACGCTACCCTACAGTAAAGACCCCAACCTACCCTACAGTAAAGACCCCACCCTACCCTACAGTAAAGACCCCACCCTACCCTACAGTATAGACCCACCCTACCCTACAGTAAAGACCTCAAACTACCCTACAGTATAGACCCACCCTACCCTACAGTATAGACCCACCCTACCCTACAGTAAAGACCCCAACCTACCCTACAGTATAGACCCCACCCTACCCTACAGTATAGACCCCACACTACCCTACAGTATAGACCCACCCTACCCTACAGTAAAGACCCCAACCTACCATACAGTAAAGACCCCACTCTACCCTACAGTATAGACCCCACACTACCCTACAGTATAGACCCACCCTACCCTACAGTAAAGACCCCAACCTACCCTACAGTAAAGACACCACCCTACCCTACAGTATAGACCCCAACCTACCCTACAGTAAAGACCCCACTCTACCCTACCCTACAGTAAAGACACTACCCTACCCTACAGTATAGACCCCAACCTACCCTACAGTAAAGACCCCACTCTACCCTACCCTACAGTATAGACCCACCCTACCCTACAGTACAGACCCCACCCTACCCTACAGTATAGACCCACCCTACCCTACAGTATAGACTCACCCTACCCTACAGTATAGACCCCAACCTACCCTACAGTAAAGACCCCAACCTACCCTACAGTAAAGACCCCACCCTACCCTACAGTATAGACCCTACCCTACCCTACAGTATAGACCCTACCCTACAGTAAAGACCCCACCCTACCCTACAGTATAGACCCCACCCTACCCTACAGTAAAGACCCCACCCTACCCTACAGTATAGACCCCACCCTACCCTACAGTATAGACCCCACCCTACCCTACAGTAAAGACCCCACCCTACCCTACAGTATAGACCCAACCCTACCCTACAGTATAGACCCACCCTACTCTACAGTAAAGACCCCACCCTACTCTACAGTAAAGACCCCACTCTACCCTACAGTATAGACCCCACCCTACCCTACAGTATAGACCCACCCTACCCTACAGTATAGACCTACCCTACCCTACAGTATAGACCCACCCTACCCTACAGTATAGACCCCAACCTACCCTACAGTATAGACCCCACCCTACCCTAGAGTAAAGACTCTACCCTACCCTACAGTAAATACCCACCCTACCCTACAGTAAAGACCCCAACCTACCCTACAGTAAAGACCCCACTCTACCCTACAGTAAATACCCTACCCTACAGTATAGACCCCACCCTACCCTACAGTAAAGACTCCACCCTACCCTACAGTAAAGACCCCACCCTACCCTACAGTATAGACCCACCCTACCCTACAGTAAAGACCCCACCCTACCCTACAGTAAAGACCCCCCCCCCTACCCTACAGTAAAGACCCCACCCTACCCTACAGTAAAGACCCCAACCTACCCAACAGTATAGACCCCACTCTACCCTACAGTAAAGACCCCACCCTACCCTACAGTAAAGACCCCAACCTACCCTACAGTATAGACCCACCGTACCCTACAGTATAGACCCCACCCTACCCTACAGTAAAGACCCCAACCTACCCTACAGTATAGACCCAACCTACCCTACAGTATAGACCCCACCCTACCCTACAGTATAGACACCACCCTACCCTACAGTAAAGACCCCAACCTACCCTACAGTATAGACCCACCCTACCCTACAGTAAAGACCCCACCCTACCCTACAGTAAAGACCCCACCCTAGAGTAAAGACCCCACTCTACCCTACAGTAAAGACCCCACCCTACCCTACAGTATAGACCCCACCCTACCCTACAGTAAAGACCCCACCCTACCCTACAGTATAGACCCCACCCTACCCTACAGTATACACCCCACCCTACCCTACAGTATAGACCCACGCTACCCTACAGTAAAGACCCCAACCTACCCTACAGTAAAGACCCCACCCTACCCTACAGTAAAGACCCCACCCTACCCTACAGTATAGACCCACCCTACCCTACAGTAAAGACCTCAAACTACCCTACAGTATAGACCCACCCTACCCTACAGTATAGACCCACCCTACCCTACAGTAAAGACCCCAACCTACCCTACAGTATAGACCCCACCCTACCCTACAGTATAGACCCCACACTACCCTACAGTATAGACCCACCCTACCCTACAGTAAAGACCCCAACCTACCCTACAGTAAAGACCCCACTCTACCCTACAGTATAGACCCCACACTACCCTACAGTATAGACCCACCCTACCCTACAGTAAAGACCCCAACCTACCCTACAGTAAAGACACCACCCTACCCTACAGTATAGACCCCAACCTACCCTACAGTAAAGACCCCACTCTACCCTACCCTACAGTAAAGACACTACCCTACCCTACAGTATAGACCCCAACCTACCCTACAGTAAAGACCCCACTCTACCCTACCCTACAGTATAGACCCACCCTACCCTACAGTACAGACCCCACCCTACCCTACAGTATAGACCCACCCTACCCTACAGTATAGACTCACCCTACCCTACAGTATAGACCCCAACCTACCCTACAGTAAAGACCCCAACCTACCCTACAGTAAAGACCCCACCCTACCCTACAGTATAGACCCTACCCTACCCTACAGTATAGACCCTACCCTACAGTAAAGACCCCACCCTACCCTACAGTATAGACCCCACCCTACCCTACAGTAAAGACCCCACCCTACCCTACAGTATAGACCCCACCCTACCCTACAGTATAGACCCCACCCTACCCTACAGTAAAGACCCCACCCTACCCTACAGTATAGACCCAACCCTACCCTACAGTATAGACCCACCCTACTCTACAGTAAAGACCCCACCCTACTCTACAGTAAAGACCCCACTCTACCCTACAGTATAGACCCCACCCTACCCTACAGTATAGACCCACCCTACCCTACAGTATAGACCTACCCTACCCTACAGTATAGACACACCCTACCCTACAGTATAGACCCCAACCTACCCTACAGTATAGACCCCACCCTACCCTAGAGTAAAGACTCTACCCTACCCTACAGTAAATACCCACCCTACCCTACAGTAAAGACCCCAACCTACCCTACAGTAAAGACCCCACTCTACCCTACAGTAAATACCCTACCCTACAGTATAGACCCCACCCTACCCTACAGTAAAGACTCCACCCTACCCTACAGTAAAGACCCCACCCTACCCTACAGTATAGACCCACCCTACCCTACAGTAAAGACCCCACCCTACCCTACAGTAAAGACCCCCCCCTACCCTACAGTAAAGACCCCACCCTACCCTACAGTAAAGACCCCAACCTACCCAACAGTATAGACCCCACTCTACCCTACAGTAAAGACCCCACCCTACCCTACAGTAAAGACCCCAACCTACCCTACAGTATAGACCCACCGTACCCTACAGTATAGACCCCACCCTACCCTACAGTAAAGACCCCAACCTACCCTACAGTATAGACCCAACCTACCCTACAGTATAGACCCCACCCTACCCTACAGTATAGACACCACCCTACCCTACAGTAAAGACCCCAACCTACCCTACAGTATAGACCCACCCTACCCTACAGTAAAGACCCCACCCTACCCTACAGTAAAGACCCCACCCTAGAGTAAAGACCCCACTCTACCCTACAGTAAAGACCCCACCCTACCCTACAGTATAGACCCCACCCTACCCTACAGTAAAGACCCCACCCTACCCTACAGTATAGACCCCACCCTACCCTACAGTATCGATCCCACTCTTGGGCTGGGTGATATAGCAAATAAATGATCACAATATTTTTTCATTCGATAACAATAATTATCACAATATTAATCAAATAATGTTTAAAAGGTGCATATCTGCTTCAAACTCAAGAATCCCTGAACAAACCGCGGTTAGAGCGTTGGGCCAGTAACCGAAAGGTTGCTAGATCGAATCCCTGAGCTGACAAGGTAAAAATCTGTCGTTCTACCCCTGAACAAGGCAGTTAACCCACTGTTCCCCGATAGGCTGTAATTGTAAATTAGAAGTTGTTCTAGACTGACTTGCCTAGTTAAGTAAAGGTTCCATATTTTTTTTATTATGGGACCTACACATAAAATTATTCTTGAAGGAAAATTGTTCCATGTTTGCGGCCAGGGAGCACGTACCTGGGGTCAATTAAATTGATAAGCCTCTTGAAACTTTCCTTTTCTACTATGCTAATTGGGAGCATGTCCTTATAGCAATGCAATGCATAATAGCATTTGTGATGTCTTTGTCTTTTCGATGTTTGCTTGTAGGGCATAAACGCTGTGTTGACTGCTTCCGGCAAACATCCCTAGATTGGCTGGTGCTTGAGGGGCGTTTATCAATACCGTGGCGCAAACTCAAACTTCCTGCATGTTCCAAAGAGTGATTTTGCTTCAGATGTTGAAAAAGGTTTGTCGTATTACCAGACTTCGTAACCACCTGTCTACGGCACAATTTGCACCGGACATTGCTCTGCTCTTTGTCGGACTTCAAAAAGCCAAACACCTTGCAAATTACTTAAACAGTTTAACCCTTTTTATCAATCATTTATTTGTTGGAAGCTGCTCCTTCTCCATGGCTATCACTGCCACTGTTTTTGCCTACATCACTCATTTTTTGGTGGTTAATAGTGGCTACTCCATCACTCGAGGTGCTAAGTGGTTTTTAATGGGCGTATTCCTCTCCACGTGCATTTTGTCACTTCTCCGCACGTTCCTGCTGCGTCACAGAGGTGAAATGGACTGCTGTACCTAGTTATTCTATATCGACACGATCCAAAATGAATCTCAACATTTTTATATTGCTATTGAGGGAAGTAATTACCTCGATAATTATTGATGTTGATTTATCACCCAGCCCTACCCCACCCTACCCTACAGTATAGACCCCACCCTACCCTACAGTAAAGACCCCACCCTACCCTACAGTATAGACCCCACCCTACCCTACAGTAAAGACCTCAAACTACCCTACAGTAAAAAACCCACCCTACCCTACAGTATAGACCCACCCTATTCTACAGTAAAGACCCAAATTTACCCCCAGCCTATCCTACAGTAAAGACCCCACCCTACCCTACAGTAAAGACACCAATCTACCCTACAGTAAAGACCCCACCCTATTCTACAGTAAAGACCGAAACTTACCCCCAGCCTATCCTACAGTAAAGAGCCCAACCTACCCTACAGTAAAGACCCCAACCTACCCTACAGTAAAGACCCCAACCTACCCTACAGTAAAGACCCCACCCTACCCTACAGTAAAGACCCCACCCTATTCTACAGTAAAGACCAAAACTTACCCCCAGCCTATCCTACAGTAAAGAGCCCATTCTACCCTACAGTAAAGACACCACCCTACCCTACAGTAAAGATCCCAACCTACCCTACAGTAAAAACCCCACCCTACCCTACAGTAAAGACTCCACCCTACCCTACAGTAAAGACTCCACCATACCCTACAGTATAGACCCACCCTATTCTACAGTAAAGACCCAAATTTACCCCCAGCCTATCCTACAGTAAAGAGCCCAACCTACCCTACAGTAAAGACCCCACCCTACCCTACAGTAAAGGCCCCCATCTACCCTACAGTAAAGACCCCACCCTATTCTACAGTAAAGACCGAAACTTACCCCCAGCCTATCCTACAGTAAAGAGCCCAACCTACCCTACAGTAAAGACCCCAACCACCCTACCCTGCAGTAAAGACACCAATCTACCCTACAGTAGAGACCCACTCTATTCTACAGTAAAGACCCAAACTTACCCCCAGCCTATCCTACAGTAAAGACCCCAACCTACCCTACAGTATAGACCCCACCCTACCCTACAGTAAAGACCCCAACCTACCCTACAGTATAGACCCCAACCTACCCTACAGTATAGACCCCACCCTACCCTACAGTAAAGACCCCACCCTACCCTACAGTAAAGACCCCACCCTACCCTACAATAAAGACCCCACCCTACCCTACAGTATAGACCCCACCCTACCCTACAGTATAGACCCACCCTACCCTACAGTAAAGACCCCACCCTACCCTACCCTACAGTACAGATGTTTATGTATATCTTGGTGATAAACACTGAGTTATATTGATACTGGTGGTTATTTATACAGTATGACAATTTGCAAGTGCCCTCACATCGGTTATTTATGTTTTGAATTTATAAGCAGATAATTGAATTGTATGTGTTCTGAAGGGTTTACTGTCTGTGTTGGCTTCATATATTTTCTGGGAGGATGCAGGGGCATGTCAGTTCACCCAGTCTGTTTTAACTACCAACCCCAAACCTCATGTCAGTTCACCGTCTGTTTTAACTACCAACCCCAAACCTCATGTCAGTTCATCCAGTCTGTTTTAACTACCAACCCCAAACCTCATGTCAGTTTACCCAGTCTGTTTTAACTACCAACCCCAAACCTCATGTCAGTTCATCCAGTCTGTTTTAACTACCAACCCCAAACCTCATGTCAGTTCATCCAGTCTGTTTTAACTACCAACCCCAAACCTCATGTCAGTTCATCCAGTCTGTTTTAACTACCAACCCCAAACCTCATGTCAGTTCATCCAGTCTGTTTTAACTACCAACCCCAAACCTCATGTCAGTTCACCCAGTCTGTTTTAACTACCAACCCCAAACCTCATGTCAGTTCATCCAGTCTGTTTTAACTACCAACCCCAAACCTCATGTCAGTTCATCCAGTCTGTTTTAACTACCAACCCCAAACCTCATGTCAGTTCATCCAGTCTGTTTTAACTACCAACCCCAAACCTCATGTCAGTTCATCCAGTCTGTTTTAAACTCTCTCGGGTAGCGTCCCACCTGGCCAACATCCAGTGAAATTGCAGAGCGCCAAATTCAAAAACAGAAATACTCATAATAAACATTCATAAAATATACAAGTGTTTTACATCGGCTTAAAGATGAACTTCTTGTTAATCTAGCCGCTGTGTCAGATTTCAAAAAGGCTTTATGGCGAAAGCATACCGTGCGATTATCTGAGAACAGCGCCCAGCAGACAAATCCTTACAAACAGTTACCAGCCAAGTACAGGAGTTACACAAGTCAGAAATAGCGATAAAATTAATCACTTACCTTTAATGATCTTCATATGGTTGCACTCAGAAGACTCCCATTTACTCAATAAATGTTTGTTTTGTTCAATAAAGTCCCTCTTTATATCCAAAAACCTCTGTTTTGTTGGCGCGTTTTGTTCAGTAATCCACAGGCTCAGAAGCGGTCACAATAGGCAGACAAAAAATCCGAAAAGTACCGGTAAAGTTTGTCGAAACATGTCAAACGATGTTTATAATCAATCCTCAGTATGTCTTTTGTCTAAATAATCAATAATATTTCAACCGGACAAAAGCGTCTTCAATAGAAAGGAAAAACAACGAACGGCATGCTCGCAGGAACGCGCGAAACCAGTATACTTCCATGGTCCTCTGACTAAAATGACTTTTTACTCAACGTTTTTCAAAATACAATCCTGAAAGCATGTCTAAAGACTGTTGACATCTAGTAGAAGCCATAGGAACTGCGATCTGGGCCCTAACCCAATAGATACTGTATAGGCATTCAATGGAAAACAAGCCACATAAAAAAAAATCCTCTTCCTGGATGGTTTGTCCTCGGGGTTTTGCCTGCCAAATCAGTTCTGTTATACACAGACATTATTTTAACAGTTATGGAAACTTTAGTGTTTTCTATCCAAATTTACCAGTCATATGCATATCCTAGCTTCTGGGCCTGAGTAGCAGGCAGTTTACTTTGGGCATGCTTTTCATCTGGAATTGAAAACCTACCCCAGAGAGGTTAACCACCAACCCAAACCTCTTGTCAGTTCATCCAGTCTGTTTTTCTGTTACAGATCAACTTGTTTACATTTAGTTTTTGAGAATTATACTGATTTATGGAAAGAGGGGAAAATGTGACAATGTCATTGATTTAGGTAGTCTTTTGATAATCTATGACGCGTCAATCACTGTCTTCTTAGGGATATAGTTATGATCTACCTACAAGATGCAATGTGATATTATAGATGGAATGTGGAAATTGATTGATGTGCTTTGATTGGTCAAGATGAGTTCATGATGATGAGGGCGTCATGGGTTGAAAGAGGAATGGCTGTTGCCCTGGAAATGGAGGAGAGTGAAGTTGCCATTAGACGCTGACCCTGGGTCAGTTTAACATTTACCCCACTTATGGTTAATACTAGGAATGGGGGAAGGGAAGCTGATCCTACATCAGTATCCTGTACCTAGGGGAATCTTCACCTTCATGGGAGCTGGTGCCCATTGGATGTACTGCCTCCTCCCTTCTTCTGCTTTTCACAACTAGTGTAGAAACAAACCTGCTGTCCCTCCTGCTCGGCAAGACCACCGCCACGCCCCGCCTCCACAACGCTAAGCCCCGCCTACCCCTTTTCCTCTGCTTAGCATATAAAGTGGAACACAGTCAGTGTGTACTGTGAAGCCTACCGCAATCCTTATCAGAATGTCAAGAATAAAAATATATATATATTAAACTCTACATTTTTAATAACCCCATCTGGTCCGTGTGGTTCTATGTGACTGTGTGTGTGTGTGTGTGTGTGTGTGTGTGTGTGTGTGTGTGTGTGTGTGTGTGTGTGTGTGTGTGTGTGTGTGTGTGTGTGTGTGTGTGTGTGTGTGTGCGTGCGTGTGTGTGCCTGTGTGTGTGTGTGTCTCTGTGTGTGTGTGTGGGGTGTGTGTCTGTGCGTGTGTGTGTGTGTGAATGTGTGTGTGTGTGTGTGCGTGTGTGTGTCTGTTTGTGTGTGTGTGTGTGTGTTGTATACCGTGCATACTGTTGTATGTTTATTCTCCAGTAGAGGACAGCCTTGCTTCAGATACCACTGAACATCCTGCGACCTCCACTTCCTATTAAACATGTGTCGTCTCTGAGCTTCCCAGTCATTCAGCTATTGGTCAGTATATCCCCCGTAGCTGTCTCTCTATCAGAACCTCAGTCAGCTTCTGACATCATCAGGTTCAACCCAGATCCATCTTCTTCTTTTCTACATGTTAATATCAGAGAGAGAACAGGTATGTTCTACATGTTAATATCAGAGAGAGAACAGGTATTTTCTACATGTTAATGTCAGAGAGAGAACAGGTATTTTCTACATGTTAATATCAGAGAGAGAACAGGTATTTTCTACATGTTAATATCAGAGAGAGAACAGGTATTTTCTACATGTTAATATCAGAGAGAGAACAGGTATTTTCTACATGTTAATATCAGAGAGAGAACAGGTATTTTGTACATGTTAATATCAGAGAGAGAACAGGTATTTTCTACATGTTAATATCAGAGAGAGAACAGGTATTTTCTACATGTTAATATCAGAGAGAGAACAGGTATTTTATACATGTTAATATCAGAGAGAACAGGTATTTTCTACATGTTAATATCAGAGAGAGAACAGGTATTTTCTACATGTTAATGTCAGAGAGAACAGGTATTTTCTACATGTTAATATCAGAGAGAGAACAGGTATTTTCTACATGTTAATATCAGAGAGAGAACAGGTATTTTCTACATGTTAATATCAGAGAGAGAACAGGTATTTTCTACATGTTAATATCAGAGAGAGAACAGGTATTTTCTACATGTTAATATCAGAGAGAGAACAGGTATTTTCTACATGTTAATGTCAGAGAGAGAACAGGTATTTTCTACATGTTAATGTCAGAGAGAACAGGTATTTTTCTACATGTTAATATCAGAGAGAGAACAGGTATTTTCTACATGTTAATATCAGAGAGAGAACAGGTATTTCTACATGTTAATATCAGAGAGAGAACAGGTATTTTCTACATGTTAATATCAGAGAGAGAACAGGTATTTTCTACATGTTAATATCAGAGAGAGAACAGGTATTTTCTACATGTTAATATCAGAGAGAGAACAGGTATTTCTACATGTTAATATCAGAGAGAGAACAGGTATTTTCTACATGTTAATATCAGAGAGAGAACAGGTATTTTCTACATGTTAATATCAGAGAGAGAACAGGTATTTTCTACATGTTAATATCAGAGAGAGAACAGGTATTTTCTACATGTTAATATCAGAGAGAGAACAGGTATTTTCTACATGTTAATATCAGAGAGAGAACAGGTATTTTCTACATGTTAATATCAGAGAGAGAACAGGTATTTTCTACATGTTAATATAAGAGAGAGTACAGGTATTTTCTACATGTTAATATCAGAGAGAGAACAGGTATTTCTACATGTTAATATCAGAGAGAGAACAGGTATTTTCTACATGTTAATATCAGAGAGAGAACAGGTATTTTCTACATGTTAATATCAGAGAGAGAACAGGTATTTTCTACATGTTAATATCAGAGAGAACAGGTATTTTCTACATGTTAATATCAGAGAGAGAACATGTATTTTCTACATGTTAATATCAGAGAGAGAACAGGTATTTTCTACATGTTAATATCAGAGAGAGAACAGGTATTTTCTACATGTTAATATCAGAGAGAGAACAGGTATTTTCTACATGTTAATGTCAGAGAGAACAGGTATTTTCTACATGTTAATATCAGAGAGAGAACAGGTATTTTCTACATGTTAATATCAGAGAGAGAACAGGTATTTTCTACATGTTAATGTCAGAGAGAACAGGTATTTTCTACATGTTAATATCAGAGAGAGAACAGGTATTTTCTACATGTTAATGTCAGAGAGAGAACAGGTATTTTCTACATGTTAATGTCAGAGAGAACAGGTATTTTCTACATGTTAATATCAGAGAGAGAACAGGTATTTTCTACATGTTAATATCAGAGAGAGAACAGGTATTTTCTACATGTTAATGTCAGAGAGAACAGGTATTTTCTACATGTTAATGTCAGAGAGAACAGGTATTTTCTACATGTTAATGTCAGAGAGAACAGGTATTTTCTACATGTTAATATCAGAGAGAGAACAGGTATTTTCTACATGTTAATATCAGAGAGAGAACAGGTATTTTCTACATGTTAATATCAGAGAGAGAACAGGTATTTTCTACATGTTAATATCAGAGAGAGAACAGGTATTTTCTACATGTTAATATCAGAGAGAGAACAGGTATGTTCTACATGTTAATATCAGAGAGAGAACAGGTATTTTCTACATGTTAATATCAGAGAGAGAACAGGTATTTCTACATGTTAATGTCAGAGAGAGAACAGGTATTTTCTACATGTTAATATCAGAGAGAACAGGTATTTTCTACATGTTAATGTCAGAGAGAGAACAGGTATTTTCTACATGTTAATGTCAGAGAGAACAGGTATTTTCTACATGTTAATATCAGAGAGAGAACAGGTATTTTCTACATGTTAATGTCAGAGAGAGAACAGGTATTTTCTACATGTTAATATCAGAGAGAACAGGTATTTTCTTCATGTTAATATCAGAGAGAGAACAGGTATTTTCTACATGTTAATGTAAGAGAGAGTACAGGTATTTTCTACATGTTAATATCAGAGAGAGAACAGGTATTTTCTACATGTTAATATCAGAGAGAGAACAGGTATTTTCTACATGTTAATATCAGAGGAGAGAACAGGTATTTTCTACATGTTAATGTCAGAGAGAACAGGTATTTTCTACATGTTAATATCAGAGAGAGAACAGGTATTTTCTACATGTTAATGTCAGAGAGAGAACAGGTATTTTCTACATGTTAATGTCAGAGAGAACAGGTATTTTCTACATGTTAATATCAGAGAGAGAACAGGTATTTTCTACATGTTAATATCAGAGAGAGAACAGGTATTTTCTACATGTTAATGTCAGAGAGAACAGGTATTTTCTACATGTTAATGTCAGAGAGAACAGGTATTTTCTACATGTTAATGTCAGAGAGAACAGGTATTTTCTACATGTTAATATCAGAGAGAGAACAGGTATTTTCTACATGTTAATATCAGAGAGAGAACAGGTATTTTCTACATGTTAATATCAGAGAGAGAACAGGTATTTTCTACATGTTAATATCAGAGAGAGAACAGGTATTTTCTACATGTTAATATCAGAGAGAGAACAGGTATTTTCTACATGTTAATATCAGAGAGAGAACAAGTATTTTCTACATGTTAATATCAGAGAGAGAACAGGTATTTTCTACATGTTAATATCAGAGAGAGAACAGGTATTTTCTACATGTTAATATCAGAGAGAGAACAGGTATTTTCTACATGTTAATGTCAGAGAGAGAACAGGTATTTTCTACATGTTAATGTCAGAGAGAGAACAGGTATTTTCTACATGTTAATATCAGAGAGAGAACAGGTATTTTATACATGTTAATATCAGAGAGAGAACAGGTATTTTCTACATGTTAATATCAGAGAGAGAACAGGTATTTTCTACATGTTAATATCAGAGAGAGAACAGGTATTTTCTACATGTTAATATCAGAGAGAGAACAGGTATTTTCTACATGTTAATATCAGAGAGAGAACAGGTATTTTCTACATGTTAATATCAGAGAGAGAACAGGTATTTTCTACATGTTAATATCAGAGAGAGAACAAGTATTTTCTACATGTTAATATCAGAGAGAGAACAGGTATTTTCTACATGTTAATATCAGAGAGAGAACAGGTATTTTCTACATGTTAATATCAGAGAGAGAACAGGTATTTTCTACATGTTAATGTCAGAGAGAGAACAGGTATTTTCTACATGTTAATGTCAGAGAGAGAACAGGTATTTTCTACATGTTAATATCAGAGAGAGAACAGGTATTTTATACATGTTAATATCAGAGAGAGAACAGGTATTTTCTACATGTTAATGTCAGAGAGAGAACAGGTATTTTCTACATGTTAATATCAGAGAGAACAGGTATTTTCTACATGTTAATATCAGAGAGAGAACAGGTATTTTCTACATGTTAATGTAAGAGAGAGTACAGGTATTTTCTACATGTTAATATCAGAGAGAGAACAGGTATTTTCTACATGTTAATATCAGAGAGAGAACAGGTATTTTCTACATGTTAATATCAGAGAGAGAACAGGTATTTTCTACATGTTAATGTCAGAGAGAGAACAGGTATTTTCTACATGTTAATATCAGAGAGAACAGGTATTTTCTACATGTTAATGTCAGAGAGAGAACAGGTATTTTCTACATGTTAATGTCAGAGAGAACAGGTATTTTCTACATGTTAATATCAGAGAGAGAACAGGTATTTTCTACATGTTAATGTCAGAGAGAGAACAGGTATTTTCTACATGTTAATATCAGAGAGAACAGGTATTTTCTTCATGTTAATATCAGAGAGAGAACAGGTATTTTCTACATGTTAATGTAAGAGAGAGTACAGGTATTTTCTACATGTTAATATCAGAGAGAGAACAGGTATTTTCTACATGTTAATATCAGAGAGAGAACAGGTATTTTCTACATGTTAATATCAGAGAGAGAACAGGTATTTTCTACATGTTAATGTCAGAGAGAGAACAGGTATTTTCTACATGTTAATATCAGAGAGAACAGGTATTTTCTACATGTTAATGTCAGAGAGAGAACAGGTATTTTCTACATGTTAATGTCAGAGAGAACAGGTATTTTCTACATGTTAATATCAGAGAGAGAACAGGTATTTTCTACATGTTAATATCAGAGAGAGAACAGGTATTTTCTACATGTTAATATCAGAGAGAGAACAGGTATTTTCTACATGTTAATGTCAGAGAGAACAGGTATTTTCTACATGTTAATATCAGAGAGAGAACAGGTATTTTCTACATGTTAATGTCAGAGAGAGAACAGGTATTTTCTACATGTTAATGTCAGAGAGAACAGGTATTTTCTACATGTTAATATCAGAGAGAGAACAGGTATTTTCTACATGTTAATATCAGAGAGAGAACAGGTATTTTCTACATGTTAATGTCAGAGAGAACAGGTATTTTCTACATGTTAATGTCAGAGAGAACAGGTATTTTCTACATGTTAATGTCAGAGAGAACAGGTATTTTCTACATGTTAATATCAGAGAGAGAACAGGTATTTTCTACATGTTAATATCAGAGAGAGAACAGGTATTTTCTACATGTTAATATCAGAGAGAGAACAGGTATTTTCTACATGTTAATATCAGAGAGAGAACAGGTATTTTCTACATGTTAATATCAGAGAGAGAACAGGTATTTTCTACATGTTAATATCAGAGAGAGAACAAGTATTTTCTACATGTTAATATCAGAGAGAGAACATGTATTTTCTACATGTTAATATCAGAGAGAGAACAGGTATTTTCTACATGTTAATATCAGAGAGAGAACAGGTATTTTCTACATGTTAATGTCAGAGAGAGAACAGGTATTTTCTACATGTTAATGTCAGAGAGAGAACAGGTATTTTCTACATGTTAATATCAGAGAGAGAACAGGTATTTTATACATGTTAATATCAGAGAGAGAACAGGTATTTTCTACATGTTAATGTCAGAGAGAGAACAGGTATTTTCTACATGTTAATATCAGAGAGAACAGGTATTTTCTACATGTTAATATCAGAGAGAGAACAGGTATTTTCTACATGTTAATATCAGAGAGAGAACAGGTATTTTCTACATGTTAATATCAGAGAGAGAACAGGTATTTTCTACATGTTAATATCAGAGAGAGAACAGGTATTTTCTACATGTTAATATCAGAGAGAGAACAGGTATTTTCTACATGTTAATGTAAGAGAGAGTACAGGTATTTTCTACATGTTAATATCAGAGAGAGAACAGGTATTTTCTACATGTTAATATCAGAGAGAGAACAGGTATTTTCTACATGTTAATATCAGAGAGAGAACAGGTATTTTCTACATGTTAATATCAGAGAGAGAACAGGTATTTTCTACATGTTAATATCAGAGAGAACAGGTATTTTCTACATGTTAATATCAGAGAGAGAACATGTATTTTCTACATGTTAATATCAGAGAGAGAACAGGTATTTTCTACATGTTAATATCAGAGAGAGAACAGGTATTTTCTACATGTTAATATCAGAGAGAGAACAGGTATTTTCTACATGTTAATGTCAGAGAGAACAGGTATTTTCTACATGTTAATATCAGAGAGAGAACAGGTATTTTCTACATGTTAATATCAGAGAGAGAACAGGTATTTTCTACATGTTAATGTCAGAGAGAACAGGTATTTTCTACATGTTAATATCAGAGAGAGAACAGGTATTTTCTACATGTTAATGTCAGAGAGAGAACAGGTATTTTCTACATGTTAATGTCAGAGAGAACAGGTATTTTCTACATGTTAATATCAGAGAGAGAACAGGTATTTTCTACATGTTAATATCAGAGAGAGAACAGGTATTTTCTACATGTTAATGTCAGAGAGAACAGGTATTTTCTACATGTTAATGTCAGAGAGAACAGGTATTTTCTACATGTTAATGTCAGAGAGAACAGGTATTTTCTACATGTTAATATCAGAGAGAGAACAGGTATTTTCTACATGTTAATATCAGAGAGAGAACAGGTATTTTCTACATGTTAATATCAGAGAGAGAACAGGTATTTTCTACATGTTAATATCAGAGAGAGAACAGGTATTTTCTACATGTTAATATCAGAGAGAGAACAGGTATTTTCTACATGTTAATATCAGAGAGAGAACAAGTATTTTCTACATGTTAATATCAGAGAGAGAACAGGTATTTTCTACATGTTAATATCAGAGAGAGAACAGGTATTTTCTACATGTTAATATCAGAGAGAGAACAGGTATTTTCTACATGTTAATGTCAGAGAGAGAACAGGTATTTTCTACATGTTAATGTCAGAGAGAGAACAGGTATTTTCTACATGTTAATATCAGAGAGAGAACAGGTATTTTATACATGTTAATATCAGAGAGAGAACAGGTATTTTCTACATGTTAATGTCAGAGAGAGAACAGGTATTTTCTACATGTTAATATCAGAGAGAACAGGTATTTTCTACATGTTAATATCAGAGAGAGAACAGGTATTTTCTACATGTTAATGTAAGAGAGAGTACAGGTATTTTCTACATGTTAATATCAGAGAGAGAACAGGTATTTTCTACATGTTAATATCAGAGAGAGAACAGGTATTTTCTACATGTTAATATCAGAGAGAGAACAGGTATTTTCTACATGTTAATGTCAGAGAGAGAACAGGTATTTTCTACATGTTAATATCAGAGAGAACAGGTATTTTCTACATGTTAATGTCAGAGAGAGAACAGGTATTTTCTACATGTTAATGTCAGAGAGAACAGGTATTTTCTACATGTTAATATCAGAGAGAGAACAGGTATTTTCTACATGTTAATGTCAGAGAGAGAACAGGTATTTTCTACATGTTAATATCAGAGAGAACAGGTATTTTCTTCATGTTAATATCAGAGAGAGAACAGGTATTTTCTACATGTTAATGTAAGAGAGAGTACAGGTATTTTCTACATGTTAATATCAGAGAGAGAACAGGTATTTTCTACATGTTAATATCAGAGAGAGAACAGGTATTTTCTACATGTTAATATCAGAGAGAGAACAGGTATTTTCTACATGTTAATGTCAGAGAGAACAGGTATTTTCTACATGTTAATATCAGAGAGAGAACAGGTATTTTCTACATGTTAATGTCAGAGAGAGAACAGGTATTTTCTACATGTTAATGTCAGAGAGAACAGGTATTTTCTACATGTTAATATCAGAGAGAGAACAGGTATTTTCTACATGTTAATATCAGAGAGAGAACAGGTATTTTTCTACATGTTAATGTCAGAGAGAACAGGTATTTTCTACATGTTAATGTCAGAGAGAACAGGTATTTTCTACATGTTAATGTCAGAGAGAACAGGTATTTTCTACATGTTAATATCAGAGAGAGAACAGGTATTTTCTACATGTTAATATCAGAGAGAGAACAGGTATTTTCTACATGTTAATATCAGAGAGAGAACAGGTATTTTCTACATGTTAATATCAGAGAGAGAACAGGTATTTTCTACATGTTAATATCAGAGAGAGAACAGGTATTTTCTACATGTTAATATCAGAGAGAGAACAGGTATTTTCTACATGTTAATATCAGAGAGAGAACAAGTATTTTCTACATGTTAATATCAGAGAGAGAACAGGTATTTTCTACATGTTAATATCAGAGAGAGAACAGGTATTTTCTACATGTTAATATCAGAGAGAGAACAGGTATTTTCTACATGTTAATGTCAGAGAGAGAACAGGTATTTTCTACATGTTAATGTCAGAGAGAGAACAGGTATTTTCTACATGTTAATATCAGAGAGAGAACAGGTATTTTATACATGTTAATATCAGAGAGAGAACAGGTATTTTCTACATGTTAATGTCAGAGAGAGAACAGGTATTTTCTACATGTTAATATCAGAGAGAACAGGTATTTTCTACATGTTAATATCAGAGAGAGAACAGGTATTTTCTACATGTTAATGTAAGAGAGAGTACAGGTATTTTCTACATGTTAATATCAGAGAGAGAACAGGTATTTTCTACATGTTAATATCAGAGAGAGAACAGGTATTTTCTACATGTTAATATCAGAGAGAGAACAGGTATTTTCTACATGTTAATGTCAGAGAGAGAACAGGTATTTTCTACATGTTAATATCAGAGAGAACAGGTATTTTCTACATGTTAATGTCAGAGAGAGAACAGGTATTTCTACATGTTAATGTCAGAGAGAACAGGTATTTTCTACATGTTAATATCAGAGAGAGAACAGGTATTTTCTACATGTTAATGTCAGAGAGAGAACAGGTATTTTCTACATGTTAATATCAGAGAGAACAGGTATTTTCTTCATGTTAATATCAGAGAGAGAACAGGTATTTTCTACATGTTAATGTAAGAGAGAGTACAGGTATTTTCTACATGTTAATATCAGAGAGAGAACAGGTATTTTCTACATGTTAATATCAGAGAGAGAACAGGTATTTTCTACATGTTAATATCAGAGAGAGAACAGGTATTTTCTACATGTTAATGTCAGAGAGAGAACAGGTATTTTCTACATGTTAATATCAGAGAGAACAGGTATTTTCTACATGTTAATGTCAGAGAGAGAACAGGTATTTTCTACATGTTAATGTCAGAGAGAACAGGTATTTTCTACATGTTAATATCAGAGAGAGAACAGGTATTTTCTACATGTTAATATCAGAGAGAGAACAGGTATTTTCTACATGTTAATATCAGAGAGAGAACAGGTATTTTCTACATGTTAATGTCAGAGAGAACAGGTATTTTCTACATGTTAATATCAGAGAGAGAACAGGTATTTTCTACATGTTAATGTCAGAGAGAGAACAGGTATTTTCTACATGTTAATGTCAGAGAGAACAGGTATTTTCTACATGTTAATATCAGAGAGAGAACAGGTATTTTCTACATGTTAATATCAGAGAGAGAACAGGTATTTTCTACATGTTAATGTCAGAGAGAACAGGTATTTTCTACATGTTAATGTCAGAGAGAACAGGTATTTTCTACATGTTAATGTCAGAGAGAACAGGTATTTTCTACATGTTAATATCAGAGAGAGAACAGGTATTTTCTACATGTTAATATCAGAGAGAGAACAGGTATTTTCTACATGTTAATATCAGAGAGAGAACAGGTATTTTCTACATGTTAATATCAGAGAGAGAACAGGTATTTTCTACATGTTAATATCAGAGAGAGAACAGGTATTTTCTACATGTTAATATCAGAGAGAGAACAAGTATTTTCTACATGTTAATATCAGAGAGAGAACATGTATTTTCTACATGTTAATATCAGAGAGAGAACAGGTATTTTCTACATGTTAATATCAGAGAGAGAACAGGTATTTTCTACATGTTAATGTCAGAGAGAGAACAGGTATTTTCTACATGTTAATGTCAGAGAGAGAACAGGTATTTTCTACATGTTAATATCAGAGAGAGAACAGGTATTTTATACATGTTAATATCAGAGAGAGAACAGGTATTTTCTACATGTTAATGTCAGAGAGAGAACAGGTATTTTCTACATGTTAATATCAGAGAGAACAGGTATTTTCTACATGTTAATATCAGAGAGAGAACAGGTATTTTCTACATGTTAATGTAAGAGAGAGTACAGGTATTTTCTACATGTTAATATCAGAGAGAGAACAGGTATTTTCTACATGTTAATATCAGAGAGAGAACAGGTATTTTCTACATGTTAATATCAGAGAGAGAACAGGTATTTTCTACATGTTAATGTCAGAGAGAGAACAGGTATTTTCTACATGTTAATATCAGAGAGAACAGGTATTTTCTACATGTTAATGTCAGAGAGAGAACAGGTATTTTCTACATGTTAATGTCAGAGAGAACAGGTATTTTCTAAATGTTAATATCAGAGAGAGAACAGGTATTTTCTACATGTTAATGTCAGAGAGAGAACAGGTATTTTCTACATGTTAATATCAGAGAGAACAGGTATTTTCTACATGTTAATATCAGAGAGAGAACAGGTATTTTCTACATGTTAATGTAAGAGAGAGTACAGGTATTTTCTACATGTTAATATCAGAGAGAGAACAGGTATTTTCTACATGTTAATATCAGAGAGTGAACAGGTATTTTCTACGTGTTAATATCAGAGAGAGAACAGGTATTTTCTACATGTTAATGTCATAGAGAGAACAGGTATTTTCTACATGTTAATATCAGAGAGAACAGGTATTTTCTACATGTTAATGTCAGAGAGAGAACAGGTATTTTCTACATGTTAATATCAGAGAGAGAACAGGTATTTTCTACATGTTAATATCAGAGAGAGAACAGGTATTTTCTACATGTTAATATCAGAGAGAGAACAGGTATTTTCTACATGTTAATGTCAGAGAGAACAGGTATTTTCTACATGTTAATATCAGAGAGAGAACAGGTATTTTCTACATGTTAATATCAGAGAGAGAACAGGTATTTTCTACATGTTAATGTTAGAGAGAGAACAGGTATTTTCTACATGTTAATATCAGAGAGAGAACAGGTATTTTCTACATGTTAATATCAGAGAGAGAACAGGTATTTTCTACATGTTAATATCAGAGAGAGAACAGGTATTTTCTACATGTTAATGTCAGAGAGAACAGGTATGTTCTACATGTTAATATCAGAGAAAGAACAGGTATTTTCTACATGTTAATATCAGAGAGAGAACAGGTATTTTCTACATGTTAATATCAGAGAGAGAACAGGTATTTTCTACATGTTAATATCAGAGAGAGAACAGGTATTTTCTACATGTTAATGTCAGAGAGAACAGGTATTTTCTACATGTTAATATCAGAGAGAGAACAGGTATTTTCTACATGTTAATGTCAGAGAGAGAACAGGTATTTTCTACATGTTAATATCAGAGAGAGAACAGGTATTTTCTACATGTTAATATCAGAGAGAGAACAGGTATGTTCTACATGTTAATATCAGAGAGAGAACAGGTATTTTCTACATGTTAATATCAGAGAGAGAACAGGTATTTTCTACATGTTAATATCAGAGAGAGAACAGGTATTTTCTACATGTTAATATCAGAGAGAGAACAGGTATTTTCTACATGTTAATATCAGAGAGAGAACAGGTATGTTCTACATGTTAATGTCAGAGAGAGAACAGGTATTTTCTACATGTTAATGTCAGAGAGAGAACAGGTATTTTCTACATGTTAATATCAGAGAGAGAACAGGTATGTTCTACATGTTAATATCAGAGAGAGAACAGGTATTTTCTACATGTTAATGTCAGAGAGAGAACAGGTATTTTCTACATGTTAATGTCAGAGAGAACAGGTATTTTCTACATGTTAATATCAGAGAGAGAACAGGTATTTTCTACATGTTAATATCAGAGAGAGAACAGGTATTTTCTACATGTTAATATCAGAGAGAGAACAGGTATTTTCTACATGTTAATATCAGAGAGAGAACAGGTATTTTCTACATGTTAATATCAGAGAGAGAACAGGTATTTTCTACATGTTAATGTCAGAGAGAACAGGTATTTTCTACATGTTAATATCAGAGAGAGAACAGGTATTTTCTACATGTTAATATCAGAGAGAGAACAGGTATTTTCTACATGTTAATATCAGAGAGAGAACAGGTATTTTCTACATGTTAATATCAGAGAGAGAACAGGTATGTTCTACATGTTAATATCAGAGAGAGAACAGGTATTTTCTACATGTTAATGTCAGAGAGAGAACAGGTATTTTATACATGTTAATATCAGAGAGAGAACAGGTATTTTCTACATGTTAATATCAGAGAGAGAACAGGTATTTTCTACATGTTAATATCAGAGAGAGAACAGGTATTTTCTACATGTTAATATCAGAGAGAGAACAGGTATGTTCTACATGTTAATATCAGAGAGAGACAGGTATGTTCTACATGTTAATATCAGAGAGAGAACAGGTATTTTCTACATGTTAATGTCAGAGAGAGAACAGGTATTTTATACATGTTAATATCAGAGAGAGAACAGGTATTTTCTACATGTTAATATCAGAGAGAGAACAGGTATTTTCTACATGTTAATATCAGAGAGAGAACAGGTATTTTCTACAGTTAATATCAGAGAGAGAACAGGTATTTTCTACATGTTAATATCAGAGAGAGAACAGGTATTTTCTACATGTTAATATCAGAGAGAGAACAGGTATTTTCTACATGTTAATGTCAGAGAGAGAACAGGTATTTTCTACATGTTAATGTCAGAGGAGAGAACAGGTATTTTCTACATGTTATGTCAGAGACAGGTATTACATTAATGTCAGAGAGAACAGGTATTTTCTACATGTTAATAGTCAGAGAGAACAGGTATATTTCTACATGTTAATATCAGAGAGAGAACAGGTATTTTCTACATGTTAATATCAGAGAGAGAACAGGTATTTTCTACATGTTAATATCAGAGAGAGAACAGGTATTTTCTACATGTTAATATCAGAGAGAGAACAGGTATTTTCTACATGTTAATATCAGAGAGAGAACAGGTATTTTCTACATGTTAATATCAGAGAGAGAACAGGTATTTTCTACATGTTAATGTCAGAGAGAACAGGTATTTTCTACATGTTAATGTCAGAGAGAACAGGTATTTTCTACATGTTAATATCAGAGAGAGAACAGGTATTTTCTACATGTTAATATCAGAGAGAGAACAGGTATTTTCTACATGTTAATATCAGAGAGAGAACAGGTATTTTCTACATGTTAATATCAGAGAGAGAACAGGTATTTTCTACATGTTAATATCAGAGAGAGAACAGGTATTTTCTACATGTTAATGTCAGAGAGAGAACAGGAAGTCTATCTAGCCTTCTCCCAGTCTGTTGGTGGTCCTATGACACAAGCATAGGAGGCATTAGTGTCCGTTAGTCTCATTGTCTAATGGGTGTCTGTGGTTATTCTTAACCTTGGTGTTGACTGTCTGTATCCAGCCCTCAATCCTTCATCTATTGCTTTTCCTGAACACGAGGCATTAAAGTACTGAGGAGGCAGATGTAGTGGTGCTGCTCTAGTCATGGATGGCAGTAGCTTTCCTTAACCTTGTTGTTGACTGTCTGTATCCAGCCCTCCTGCCTCCAGTCAGGTCAACGTGTCCCCAGGTCACAGGCCTCTACATTACCAGGTCCATTAAGATCTAATGGGCCAACAGGTGGTCTGGGGCAGAGGCAGGGCAGCACACCACTAGCTGATAGCCAGACCTGGGTTCAAATACTTCCTCTGTGCCTGATGGAAGAAGCCGGTTGCATTGGACCCTATAGAAAAGTCCCAACTTTTGTAAATCCCTCCCTCCTGGCCCTCCAGGCTAGCAAAGGTAAACGCAGCAAACGATCACAGTATATGAAATGTTTTGAATAGTATTTGAACCCAGGTTTGCTCCTAGCTGCTAGGTTAGCTGTCCTCAGGGTTCAGAGGCCTCAGTGGGTAAGCGATACTGAGAAATGGCTTCTCTCTGGGCCTGTATCACTGAGGATTCATCAATCTTACAAGGGGTAGGGGTTGTCAGTGTGTTTGTGTGTGTGTGTGTGTGTGTGTATATGTGTGTGTGTGTGTGTGTGTGTGTGTGTGTGTGTGTGTGTGTGTGTGTGTGTGTGTGTGTGTGTGTGTAAGGTGGGGGATCCTTGAGCCTTGATCTCAACCCCCCTGACCCTTGACCTCGTTCTCTCATTTGTTTTCGTTAGTCCCCCCCTCTAGACGACTGGCCCCAGTGACCCCCCCTAACACCCCTCGCTTCCTTATCCTTTTAGTGCAAGCATTTCTGAAAGCACCTAGCTCCAACCTCCGCCCCAACCTCAGCCACAACCTCAGCTCCAACCTCAGCTCCAACCTCAGCCCCAACCTCAGCCCCAACCTCAGCCCCAACCTCAGCTCCAACCTCAGCTCCAACCTCAGCCCCAACCTCAGCCCCAACCTCAGCCCCAACCTTAGCTCCAACCTCAGCCCCAACCTCAGCCCCAACCTCAGCTCCAACCTCAGCTCCAACCTCAGCCCCAACCTCAGCCCCAACCTCAGGCCCAACCTCAGCTCCAACCTCAGCTCCAACTTCATCCCCAACCTCAGCCCCAACCTCAGCTCCAACCTCAGCCCCAGCCAACCCACCCCCCTTTTAGTGCAAGCATTTCTGAAAGCACCTAGCTCCAACCTCAGCCCCAACCTCAGCCCCAACCTCAGCCCAAACCTCAGCCCAAACCTCAGCCCCAACCTCAGCTCCAACCTCAGCCCCAACCTCAGCCCCAACCTCAGCCCCAACCTCAGCCCAAACCTCAGCCCAAACCTCAGCCCCAACCTCAGCCCCAACCTCAGCCCCAACCTCAGCCCCAACCTCAGCCCCAACCTCAGCCCAAACCTCAGCCCAAACCTCAGCCCCAACCTCAGCCCCAACCTCAGCCCCAACCTCAGCCCCAACCTCAGCCCAAACCTCAGCCCAAACCTCAGCCCAAACCTCAGCCCAAACCTCAGCCCCAACCTCAGCCCCAACCTCAGCTCAAACCTCAGCCCCAACCTCAGCCCCAACCTCAGCTCCAACCTCAGCCCCAACCCCAACCTCAGCTCAAACCTCAGCCCCAACCTCAGCCCCAACCTCAGCCCCAACCTCAGCCCCAACCTCAGCCCCAACCTCAGCCCCAACCTCAGCCCCAACCTCAGCCCCAACCTCAGCTCCAACCTCAGCCCCAACCTCAGCTCCAACCTCAGCTCCAACCTCAGCCCCAACCTCAGCTCCAACCTCAGCCCCAACCTCAGCCCCAACCTCAGCCCCAACCTCAGCTCCAACCTCAGCTCCAACCTCAGCCCCAACCACAGCTCCAGCCAACCCACCACCCTTTTAGTGCAAGCCTTTCTGAAAGTATCTCTGAAGGACCTGTTCCTAACTGAAAAACATTTTAGCCCTAGCATTTCTGAAACAATCTCTGAGGTATTTCTCAACTCTCTCTCCCCCCTCTCCCTTCCTCCTTCCTCCTCCCCTCTTCTCCCCTCTTCTAGAACCTGCAGCAGCACTGAAGCAGTGAAGAGTCTCTGGACACTTCTAAATCAGCCTGGATGAATCCTCACATCGGCAGTCTTCTCTCTCTTAATCCCTCCACAATGAAAGGTATGCCCTCTCACAGAGAAGCAGGAAGGCCACGTCAGTTCAAGTGTATCTAGCTGGCTAGCACGTTAAATATATACCAGGAGGATAGTGAATCAGAGTTGAATACTTAACTTCTTCTTCGCTGAGTTCACTCAAGGTGAAGTCTGTTTGTGCTGTGTGTGTTTTTATAACAAAGGTGTGGTGTCATGTGTGTGTGTGTAACTGGTCAGATCCCAGCAACCCCACCATTTAGATGTAACAGCAGCTGTTATGCTGTGTGCTTTATGAAAACAACAACAACAACATTGTAGGATGACATTGTCCTGCATTCATCTGGTGTCCTGCTGTTTGATGTCCCACAGTAGTGACAGTGGTGTTAACTCCTTCCTCTCTCTCCCTATTGGTCCTCCTACAGAGTAGTGACAGTGGTGTTACCTCCTTCCTCTCTCTCCCTATTGGTCCTCCTACAGAGTAGTGACAGTGGTGTTACCTCCTTCCTCTCTCTCCCTATTGGTCCTCCTACAGAGTAGTGACAGTGGTCTTAACTCCTTCCTCTCTCTCCCTATTGGTCCTCCTACAGAGTAGTGACAGTGGTGTTACCTCCTTCCTCTCTCTCCCTATTGGTCCTCCTACAGAGTAGTGACAGTGGTGTTAACTCCTTCCTCTCTCTCCCTATTGGTCCTCCTACAGAGTAGTGACAGTGGTGTTACCTCCTTCCTCTCTCTCCCTATTGGTCCTCCTACAGAGTAGTGACAGTGGTGTTACCTCCTTCCTCTCTCTCCCTATTGGTCCTCCTACAGAGTAGTGACAGTGGTGTTAACTCCTTCCTCTCTCTCCCTATTGGTCCTCCTACAGAGTAGTGACAGTGGTGTTACCTCCTTCCTCTCTCTCCCTATTGGTCCTCCTACAGAGTAGTGACAGTGGTGTTAACTCCTTCCTCTCTCTCCCTATTGGTCCTCCTACAGAGTAGTGACAGTGGTGTTAACTCCTTCCTCTCTCTCCCTATTGGTCCTCCTACAGAGTAGTGACAGTGGTGTTACCTCCTTCCTCTCTCTCCCTATTGGTCCTCCTACAGAGTAGTGACAGTGGTGTTAACTCCTTCCTCTCTCTCCCTATTGGTCCTCCTACAGAGTAGTGACAGTGGTGTTACCTCCTTCCTCTCTCTCCCTATTGGTCCTCCTACAGAGTAGTGACAGTGGTGTTAACTCCTTCCTCTCTCTCCCTATTGGTCCTCCTACAGAGTAGTGACAGTGGTGTTACCTCCTTCCTCTCTCTCCCTATTGGTCCTTCTACAGAGTAGTGACAGTGGTGTTACCTCCTTCCTCTCTCAGGTCAGCTGTGGAGTAATTGTCTCATTGCAGACCTGCAGGGAGGCTAATAAAGACATTTCACCCAGGGCTGTGACCTGTGAAGCCTAATGACCTCTAATGACCTCTAATGACCTCCAATGACACTGATATGAGGTGGTGAACTTTGACAGTGACCAGCTTGGACATACAACAACATACATCAAAGGGTAATTTACCTACAGAGACTTTGGATGGTAGTTGTGGCTCTCAGACCATGGTTAGTCATAGACCACTATATAACTTAATCTGACCATGGTTAGACATAGACCACTATATAGCTTTATCTGACCATGGTTAGTCATAGACCACTATATAACTGTATCTGATCATGGTTAGACATAGACCACTATATAACTTAATCTGACCATGGTTAGACATAGACCACTATATAACTTTATCTGACCATGGTTAGACATAGACCATTATATAACTTTATCTGATCATGGTTAGACATAGACCACTATATAGCTTTATCTGACCATGGTTAGTCATAGACCACTATATAACTGTATCTGATCGTGGTTAGACATAGACCACTATATAACTGTATCTGATCGTGGTTAGACATAGACCACTATATAACTTTATCTGACCATGGTTAGACATAGACCACTATATAACTTTATCTGACCATAGTTAGACATAGACCACTATATAACTTTGTCTTACCATGGTTAGACATAGACCACTATATAACTTTGTCTTACCATGGTTAGACATAGACCACTATATAACTTTATCTGATCATGGTTAGACATAGACCACTATATAACTTTATCTGATCATGGTTAGACATAGACCACTATATAACTTTATCTGACCATGGTTAGACATAGACCACTATATAACTTTATCTGACCATGGTTAGACAGAGACCCCTATATAACTTTATCTGATCATGGTTAGACATAGACCACTATATAACTTTATCTGATCATGGTTAGACATAGACCACTATATAACTTATCTGATCATGGTTAGACATAGACCACTATATAACTTATCTGATCATGGTTAGACATAGACCACTATATAACTTTATCTGATCATGGTTAGACATAGACCCCTATATAACTTTATCTGATCATGGTTAGACATAGACCACTATATAACTTTATCTGATCATGGTTAGACATAGACCACTATATAACTTATCTGATCATGGTTAGACATAGACCACTATATAACTTTATCTGATCATGGTTAGACATAGACCACTATATAGCTTTATCTGACCATGGTTAGTCATAGACCACTATATAACTGTATCTGATCGTGGTTAGACATAGACCACTATATAACTGTATCTGATCGTGGTTAGACATAGACCACTATATAACTTTATCTGACCATGGTTAGACATAGACCACTATATAACTTTATCTGACCATAGTTAGACATAGACCACTATATAACTTTGTCTTACCATGGTTAGACATAGACCACTATATAACTTTGTCTTACCATGGTTAGACATAGACCACTATATAACTTTATCTGATCATGGTTAGACATAGACCACTATATAACTTTATCTGATCATGGTTAGACATAGACCACTATATAACTTTATCTGACCATGGTTAGACATAGACCACTATATAACTTTATCTGACCATGGTTAGACATAGACCCCTATATAACTTTATCTGATCATGGTTAGACATAGACCACTATATAACTTTATCTGATCATGGTTAGACATAGACCACTATATAACTTATCTGATCATGGTTAGACATAGACCACTATATAACTTATCTGATCATGGTTAGACATAGACCACTATATAACTTTATCTGATCATGGTTAGACATAGACCCCTATATAACTTTATCTGATCATGGTTAGACATAGACCACTATATAACTTTATCTGATCATGGTTAGACATAGACCACTATATAACTTATCTGATCATGGTTAGACATAGACCACTATATAACTTTATCTGATCATGGTTAGACATAGACCACTATAGATCTTTATCCTACATGTGTTCATGGTCTTTGTTTTGTTTGTTAATTGGTTAATTTGACCTTTTACTAAACAGAGCCATGGTGTCGAGAGAATCAACCTTAGTACAGAACCAAGCAGGGCAGAGAATCATGGTCCTAGAGCAGGATGCAAGGCCAGGTGACATGCCATGACCCTGGTTCATGACCCCTGCGTTTGTGTTAGAAATAATCATGGTAACAACAGAGGGTTAATGTTAGGGGAAGGTCCGTCACTACAGAGTGTAGTTAGTATAGAGAATCATGGTAACAACAGAGAGTTAATGTTAGGGGAAGGTCCGTCACTACAGAGTGTAGTTAGTATAGAGAATCATGGTAACAACAGAGAGTTAATGTTAGGGGAAGGTCCGTCACTACAGAGTGTAGTTAGTATAGAGAATCATGGTAACAACAGAGGGTTAATGTTAATGTTAGGAGTAGGTTCAGTCCCTCCAGAGTGTTGAGACGGTCGGGACAAGCCCTTTGGTCTGTCATTAAGAAACAGCAACATCTTCATTATGGTCCTGAGTGCAGGGCAGGCGTCAGACAGTAAAGAGCTTTTTCTGTTTCAGCATAAATACATTCTACAGGTTGCTGTATAGGGCTATCTGAACAATCCAACAATGTTCAAATCAAATCAAATTGTATTTGTCACATGTGCCGAATACAACAGGACCTTACAGTGACATGCTTATAACGAGCCCTTAACCAACAATGCAGTTAAGAAAAGTAATAATACACATAAATAATAATATGTGTCCAATGGTGTTACATGTATGTGCTCCAACACTCAGACATAGACCATGACACTGATGTGGCCTGTGGAAACAACTCCTCAACATCTACCTTAAGAGAGCCACTATAGATGCTCATAACAGCTAACTAGTTCATGGTCAAATACAGTCCATAACCATCAAACTGGGTGTGGAGAGGATTACTGGCTTTAAGTCCTTTTGAGTAGGTAAAGAGGAAGCGTTACTGGCTTTAAGTCCTTTTAAGTAGGTAAAGGCCGGCGACGACGACCGCCGAGCGCCGCCCGAACGGGGAGAGGCGCCACCTTCTGTAGACGTTGTGACAGATGGCTAGAAGACCGGTGACGTCGACCGCCAAGCACCACCTGAGCAAGGAGGGGCATCGACTTCGGTAGAAGTCGTGACAGGTCCAGTATTCTGTCAGGGGTGCGTACTGGCAGCAGAGAAGTCAGACGCAGGAGAGCAAAGACTGTGTTTCCAACAGCGCAGTTTAATAATGAAAACCCACCGGAAACCAGAAAAATCTATATATGGGCACAAAACCCGATGCACACCAGACATAACATGCACAAGCACTACAATAAACAATACCGGACAAGGACATGGGGGGGAACAGAGGGTTAAATACACGACATGTAATTGATGGAATTGAAACCAGGTGTGTGGGAAAACAAGACAAAACAAATGGAAAATGAAAGGTGGATCGGCGATGGCTAGAAGACCGGTGACATCGACCGCCGAACGTCGCCCGAACAAAGAGAGGGACCGACTTCGGAGGAAGTCATGGCAGCAGGTCTTTAAGACAGGTCATTTAGGCAGGTCTTTAAGGCAGATTTTAAGGCAGGTCTTTAAGCTAGGTCTTTCACCTGTTGGGAATAGGGGGCAGTATTTGCACGGCCGGATAAAAAACGTACCTGATTTAATCTGGTTACTACTCCTGCCCAGTAACTAGAATATGCATATATATAATTGTTTGATTTGGATAGAAAACACCCTAAAGTTTCTAAAACTGTTTGAATGGTGTCTGTGAGTATAACAGAACTCATTTGGCAGGCCAAAACCTGAGAAGATTCCAAACAGGAAGCGCTCTCTCTGACCATTTCATGGCCTTCTTGATCATCTCTAACCAAAACAGGGGATCTCTGGCATAACGTGACATTTTCTAACGCTCCCATAGGCTCTCAGAAGGCGGGAATAAGCAGAATGATGTCTTTGCAGCCCCTGGCTGAAAAACATTAGCGCATTTGGAAAGTGGTCGATGTGAGGACAATGAGACTGGAGGCGCGTGCACGAGCCGACACCATGTTTACTTTCTCTCTCTTTGAACGAAAACAACGACTCCCGGTCGGAATATTATCACTTTTTTTACGAGAAAAATAGCATAAAAATTGATTTTAAACAGCGGTTGACATGCTTTGAAGTACGGTAATGGAATATTTAGACATTTTTTGTCACGAAACGCGTTGGGCGCGTCACCCTTATTTACCCTTCGGATAGTGTCTTGAACGCACGAACAAAACGCCGGTATTTGGATATAACTATGGATTATTTTGAACCAAACCAACATTTGTTATTGAAGTAGAAGTCCTGGGAGTGCATTCTGACGAAGAACAGCAAAGGTAATCAAACTTTTCTAATAGTAAATCGGAGTTTGGTGAGTACCACACTTGGTGGGTGTCAAAATAGCTAGCCTGTGATGGCCGGGCTATCTACTCAGAATATTGCAAAATGTGCTTTCACCGAAAATCTATTTTAAAATCGGACATAGCGAGTGCATAAAGGAGTTCTGTATCTATAATTCTTAAAATAATTGTTATGTTTTTTGTGAACGTTTATCGTGAGTAATTTAGTAAATTCACCGGAAGTGTTGGGAATGCTAGTCACATGCTAGTCACATGCTAATGTAAAAAGCTGGATTCTGATATAAATATGAACTTGATTGAACAAAACATGCATGTATTGTATAACATAATGTCCTAGGATTGTCATCTGATGAAGATCATCAAAGGTTAGTGCTGCATTTAGCTGTGGTTTGGGTTTATGTGACATTATATGCTAGCTTGAAAAATGGGTGTCTGATTATTTCTGGCTGGGTACTCTGCTGACATAATCTAATGTTTTGCTTTCGTTGTAAAGCCTTTTTGAAATCGGACAGTGTGGTTAGATTAACGAGAGTCTTGTCTTTAAAATGGTGTAAAATAGTCATATGTTTGAGAAATTGAAGTAATAGCATTTCTAAGGTATTTGAATATCGCGCCACGGGATTACACTGGCTGTTGAGTAGGTGGGATGCAAGCGTAGCCCATAGAGGTTAAGGCAGGTCTTTAAAGGCAGTTATTTAATAAGGCAGGTCTTTAAGGCAGGTCTTTAAGGCAGGTCTTTAAGGCAGTTATTTAATAAGGCAGGTCTTCTAGGTAGGTCTTTAAGGCAGGTTTTTAAGGCAGGTATTTAATAAGACAGGTCTTATAGGTGGGCCCTGAGCTATAGAAGTGTACAGCGTCCAGACTAATGTTGTTGTGTCTTTGAAGGGCTAGCTGAGACCATAATGATCCCTACAGCGCCAGTCCTTACAGACCTAATGAAAACGTTGACCTGACATCTGAAGCAGGCATAGGATACGTCCCAAATGGCACTCCATTCCCTATTTAGTGCACTACTTTTGACCAGGACCCATAGGGCTCTGGTCTAAAGTAGTGCACTACGTAGGGAATAGGGTGCCATTTGGGACGCAGACAGAGTGAGGCATATTATAGGTCTAAGCTAAACTAGAGGGGTTGTTTCAACAGGGATCCAGTGGCAGCAAGTGATGGTTATCACAACACCTGACTACACCGCCCAGACACTAAATGCAGGGCAGGAAGATGGACTTGACTTGATACTAACTCTTTGAGTTGAGAGGAGTAGCTAACTACTTTTATCCTAGACTAGTCCTTCCATGGCACATCTTTTACCTGAAACAGTAACTTTTCTCAAAGTCATCAGATTGGGATGGCTGAGGAGAATCCATCTTAACAGCCAGACCCCCCCCCCCACACACACACAACCGTCCCCCCTACACACACACAAGCACACACACACACACACACAGAGACACACACACACACACATCCACCCACACACACACACCCACCCACCCACCCACCCATCCACCCACACACACAAAAACACACAAACACAACAGAAACACACTCTTACAGCAAAGAAAGGATTTTCCAGCCAGCGATCCCATTTGATTGGTGTTGATTCTAATGATAGACACAAGGACATTAGCTGTGCAGGACAACAGTATGTTGATGGCTGTAGATTCATGATTAGTCTGTAGGAATGGAAATAACTGTGAATTAGCAGGGAGCTAATGTGGCCATTACAATAAGAGCATGCTAGCTAACTCACTCTTACAGCAATATCATACAAAAGCACATCCCAGGATGCCTCCCAATATCTAACAGGTAACATACAGTACATACATCAGGACATGTACCTAGTGAACTCGTACACATTGTAAATATGACAATACAGTATTTCAGAACGTGACCTACAGCTTGCATGTCAATATCAGACTGGGATGAATTGACTTTAGCGATCTCCCCCTATCTGCAAATGTAACCAATGACATAACACCTTATTGATTTTTTAAATTCCACCAACCAATTGTAATACATAAACATCGAATACATATTTCTGCAGTGGCAAGTGGAAACACAACTAACCGTGTAACACACACACACACACACACACACACACACACACACACACACTGTCTGTCTGTCTGTCTGTCTGTCTGTCTGTCTGTCTGTCTGTCTGTCTGTCTGTCTGTCTGTCTGTCTGTCTGTCTGTCTGTCTGTCTGTCTGTCATTCTCTCTTTGTCTCTCTCTCTCTCTCTCTGTCGTTCTCTCTCTTTGTCTCTCTCTCTCTCTCTCTCTCTCTCTCTGTCGTTCTCTCTCTTTGTCTCTCTCTCTCTCTCTCTCTCTCTCTGTCGTTCTCTCTCTCTCTCTCTCTCTCTCTCTCTCTCTCTCTGTCAGATTAAATGGTGGTTGAAGAGAACAAGCTGAGATACTGCCTTTACACTGAGAGGTGGTTGTATAACATGTTCAGTGGGTATTTAACTGGAATACTGGAAGAAGCCACGGTTCACTGCTAAGAGGGGAATTATAATGTTACGTGACTATATTCTTCCTAGGGGCCGCGGAGGCCTTGAGATAGCCTTGGTATCCCTGTACTCTGAAAAACAGAATTTACAACAAGGCAGTGTGGTTGAGTAACAAGCCAACTCCTCATCGCGCCAAGATCCACAAACACACACAGACGCACACACACACACGCACGCGCACGCACGCACACACACACACACACACACACACACACACACACAGTGCTGAAAGTGAGATTTACCATCCAGGATATCACAGTAGATTGCATCCTGACCATGGGAAACATGGTATGTAGAAAGAACAGGAGAAATCATATGGAGGGAGAGCTCCTACTGTATTGTAAGGCACATTCTCCTTTACCTATGGGACTGAATGGTTCCCCTAACTTTAGTTCCACCCTCTAATGCATCAAGACCCTGACTCCATGTGTGGTTTGGCGACATTGAACAAGCTAAAGGTATATGAATCATAATGTGTGGACAGTACTTGGAATCCCTGGGTAAAGAACAAATATTAGAGTGTGTATTTGTTGTCGCAACCCATGGTAACTATGCATAGCCTGCTGTCACAACCCATGGTAACTATGCATAGCCTGTTGTCACAACCCATGGTAACTATGCATAGCCTGCTGTCACAACCCATGGTAACTATGCATAGCCTGTTGTCACAACCCATGGTAACTATACATAGCCTGCTGTCACAAATCAAATCAAATTTTATTGGTCACATACACATGGTTACAGATGTTAATGCGAGTGTAGTGAAATGCTTGTGCTTCTAGTTCTGACAGTGCAGTAATATCTAACAAGTAATATCTAACAATTCCACAAGAAATACCTAATACACACAAATCTAAGTAAAAGAATGGATTAAGAATATATAAATATAAATATATGGATGAGCAATGACAGAGCGGCATAGGCAAGATGCAATAGATGGTATAAAATACAGTATATACACATGAGATGAGTAATGCCTTTTGGATGGTAATGGGGTGAACAGGCAGTGGCTCGGGGGGTTGTTGTCCTTGATGATCTTTTTGGCCTTCCTGTGACATCGGGTACTGTAGGTGTCCTGGAGGGCATGTAGTTTGCCTCCGGCGATGCGTTGTGCAGACCACACCACCCTCTGGAGAGCCCTGCGGTTGTGGGCGGTGCAGTTGCCGTATACAGCCTGACAGGATGCTCTAAATTGTGCATCTGTAAAACTTTGTGAGGATTTTAGGTGACAAGCCAAATTTCTTCAGCCTCCTGAGGTTGAAGAGGCGCTGTTGCGCCTTCTTCACCACACTATTTGTGTGGGTGGACCATTTCAGTTTGTCCGTGATGTGTACATCGATGTGAAAAACCCATGGTAACTATGCATAGCCTGCTGTCACAACCCATGGTAACTTTGTCAAGGGTTGACGGTACTGTGTACAGTGGTGTGGTCTGACTGGTGTGTTGGTCTAGGGTTGATGTTAGACAGTGCTGGTTGTCTTCACAAAGGCTTTGGTCTGTATCTGGTAATAAACCTGTCTTCCTGTTGACATTGATGGTGGAGAATGCAGGCCTCAGCTCTGACAGAATCTAGTGTGTGACCTAACCTTACTTCCTTCCCTGTGCCCTGGCAGGAACCCCATTAGGTTGTGTCTGCAGTCTGTCATTTACACAGAGCCTCTCTCATCTTCCTCAGTCTGGCCTGCCTCCATTCATCCATCCATCCCTCTCTCTCTCTCTCTCTCTAGGCCTCTCTTTCTCTCTCTCTCTCTAGCTCTCTCTCTCTCTCTAGCTCTCTCTCTCTCTAGCTCTCTCTCTAGCTCGCTCGCTCTCTCTCTTTCCATTCAATTTCAATTTAAGGGGCTTTATTGTCATGGGAAACATGCAATGTTTACATTGCCAAAGCAAGTGAAATAGATAATAAACAAAAGTGAAATAGATAATAAACAAATGTGAAATAAACAATAAAAAAATGAACAGTAAACATTACACTCACAAAAGTTCCAAAATAATAAAGACATTACAAATGTCATATTATGTCTATATACAGTGTTGTAACGATGTGCAAATAGTTAAAGTACAAAAGGGAAAATAAATAAACATAAATATGGGTTGTATTTACAATGGTGTTTGTTCTTCACTGGTTGCCCTTTTCTTCTGGCAACAGGTCACAAATCTTGCTGCTGTGATGGCACACTGTGGTATTTCACCCTCTCTCTCTCGCTCTCTCTCTCTCTCACTCTCAGACAGATGCATCACCTCACCCAGTAATGACCAACATGTCCTCTCCCGTTGAAACCTGAAACCAGGAGTCTGTTCAAGGTGTGCGACGTTACAGAACTATTCATATAGATCATCATCCTCCTCTGTCTGGTGCTCAGGGCCTCAACTAACCTCACCTAGTGACCAAGTGTAGCTCAGCTTATTTCAGCAGGCTGGCCCCTCCACCTCAACTAACCTCACCTAGTGACCAAGTGTAGCTCAGCTTAGTTCAGCAGGCTGGCCCCTCCACCTCAACTAACCTCACCTAGTGACCAAGTGTAGCTCAGCTTATTTCAGCAGGCTGGCCCCTCCACCTCAACTAACCTCACCTAGTGACCAAGTGTAGCTCAGCTTAGTTCAGCAGGCTGGCCCCTCCACTTGGCTGCAACCTGATACCTGGGGTCTGTTCAGAGGGGGGCCAGCGTTGTGTTCCAGAACGTTCAGAAAGAACAGTATTGTGTAGCGCATACATTATTGTCTGTCATGTGAAAACATCTCTTTGTTAGGCCTGCTTGTGTTCTATTAAACATGTTATAACCAATCAGCATCCAGGATTAGACCCACCCGTTGTATAATTAAAAGAATCAACCAAACGTTCTAGTTTCATTAGTCTCATGTCTCATAGCAGTTGTTCTTGTGCCTTGAAAGTGACATGGACAAGGTGATGTTATAACCACATTCTTTAGTTGCTGGGCTGAGGCATCTCCTGCAGGTTGTCCCTTCCTGACTGTATGTTCCCAGAGCTCGAAGTGCAGTGGTGCTGGAGACGACATGTCCCTCTGTCTCCCTCCCCAGGACATTACCTTGCCACAAGGGGATGAGGAGACTGGAGGGGCCTGGGGCAGCCAGGCAGACCACACAGCCTTGTCAACTCAGCCCAGATCAAAGCAGTGCAGCCCAGGCCTGTCAGGAGAGGAGTCTGGTGGAGGTAGAGGTGAGTCTGCTGGCAGAGGTTGAAGGAGAGGAGAAGAGACAAGGAAAGGAGATGGAGAGAGAGAGCCATCCTAGTCTATTGTAGAGGATGATCAGTATGAGACCTGGAGAGCATGTCAATATTCTAAAGTGGCTTCCTCTCCTTGTCTCCTTTCCTTCATGTGTGCATATCTACATCCTGTGTTATCAGGTCATCGTGGATGAAGGAGAGGACAGTAGAAGAGGTGTGACATAAATAGATATACACAGAACATCAGTTTGATAATATAAAGTTTCAAATTCTTCAGATTTCTGCATAGCTAGTTGTTATCGTAGATCTGTCTAATGTAGACCGGCCAGCGAGACAAAAGAGGTATGAGAGGTAAAACATCTCAGGAATGTCTGAAATAAAAGCACAAAGGACCACAAAAAATGTGGACTGTATAATGTATCTTTGAGGGCCGCCGCCCAGACTGAGACTTAGACTCTGCGTCCCAAATGGAACCCTTCTCCCTATATAGGGCATTACTATGGACCAGGGTCTCTGGGTGTCCAGGGTAGCATTACTATGGACCAGGGTCTCTGGGTGTCCAAAAAAAACTAGAACCAACATAGACATAAATAAACTAGACAAAACCCACTGTCATGCCCTGACCTACTCTACCATAGAAAATAAAAGCTTTCTATGGTCAGGACGTGACAGGTATGGTTAGTTAGTCAGTAGTATTGAGTAATACAGGTATGGTTAGTTAGTCAGTAGTACTATAAAGGTATGGTTAGTTAGTCAATAGTATTGAGTAATACAGGTATGGTTAGTTAGTCAGTAGTACTATAAAGGTATGGTTAGTTAGTCAGCAGTACTATAACGGTATGGTTAGTTAGTCAGTTGTATTGAGTAAAGTTAATCAGTAGTATTGAGTCATGTTAGTCAGTAGTATTGAGTAATGTTGGCCAGTAGTATTGAGTAATGTTAGTGAGTAGTATTGAGTAATACAGGTATGGCTAGTTAGTCAGTAGTTTTGAGTAATATTAATCAGTAGCATTGAGTGATGTTAGAAGTATTGAGTAATGTTAGTCAGTAGTATTGAGTAATGTTAGTCAGTAGTAATGAGTAATGTTAGTCAGTAGTATTGAGTAATGTTAGTCAGTAGTATTGAGTAATGTTAGTCAGAAGTATTGAGTAATACAGGTATGGTTAGTTAGTCAGTAGTATTGAGTAATGTTAGTCAGTAGTATTGAGTAATATAGGTATGGTTAGTTAGTCAGTAGTATTGAGTAATGTTAGTCAGTATTATTGAGTAATGTTAGTCAGTAGTATTGAGTAATGTTAGTCAGTAGTATTGAGTAATACAGGTATGGTTAGTTAGTCAGTAGTATTGAGTAATGTTAGTCAGAAGTATTGAGTAATGTTAGTCAGTAGTATTGAGTAATGTTAGTCAGCAGTATGGAGTAATACAGGTATGGTTAGTTAGTCAGAAGTATTGCGTAATGTTAGTCAGTAGTATCGAGTAATGTTAGTCAGTAGTATTGAGTAATGTTAGTCAGTGGTATTGAGTAATACAGGTATAGTTAGTTAGTCAGTAGTATTGAGTAATGTTAGTCAGAAGTATTGAGTAATGTTAGTCAGTAGTATTGAGTAATGTTAGTCAGTAGTATTGAGTAATGTTAGTCAGTAGTATTGAGTAATGTTAGTCAGAAGTATTGAGTAATGTTAGTCAGAAGTATTGAGTAATGTTAGTCAGTAGTATTGAGTAATACAGGTATGGTTAGTTAGTCAGTAGTATTGAGTAATGTTAGTCAGTAGTATTGAGTAATGTTAGTCAGCAGTATGGAGTAATACAGGTATGGTTAGTTAGTCAGAAGTATTGAGTAATGTTAGTCAGTAGTATTGAGTAATGTTAGTCAGTAGTATTGAGTAATGTTAGTCAGTAGTATTGAGTAATGTTAGTCAGTAGTATTGAGTAAAACCACACTTCATGTTATCTCTGGGACCCTTTGGATGATAAATCAGAGCAAGATTTCAAAATGTAAGTACACATTTCACCTTCAGAGGTGAATTTATTAAACCTATTGTGGTGAAAAAAAGTGTGTAGTTGTTAGGAACTCTCCTCAAACAATAGCATGGCATTTTTTCGTAGTAATAGTTACTGTAAATTGGACAGTGCAGTTATATTAACAAGAATTTAAGCTTTCAGACGATATAAGACATTTAAATGTACCGACATTTGTTGTTTCTCTAAAATCTGCGATGGTGACACAAGGCGCTACATGATTTACAGCTGTCCCGTTAACAGGACGCCAATCCCTAAGAAGTTTTAACTGACTTACCTAGTTAACTAAATAAAATAACACAGTCTGCCATCACAGCAGCAACTTGTGTGATCTGTTGCCTCAAGAAAAGGGCGATCAGTGAAGAACAAATACCATTGTAAATAAACTATTTGCATATCGTTACAACACTGTATATAGTCATGATATGACATTTAAAATGTCTGTATTCCTTTGGAACCTTTGTGAGTGTAATGTTTATTGTTGATTTTACATTGTTTATTTCACCTTTGTTTACTATCTATTTCACTTGCTTTGGCAATGTAAACATGTGTTTCCCATGACAATAAAGCCCTTTGAATTGAATTGGGAGAGAGAGAGAGAGAGAGAGAGAGAGAGAGAGAGAGAGAGAGAGAGAGAGAGATAAGTAGGGAGAGAGAGATAAGTAGAGAGAGAGGGAAAGAGGGAAATAGAGAGAAAGAGGGAAAGAGAGAGATAAGTAGGGAGAGAGAGATAAGTAGAGAGAGAGGGAAAGAGGGAAAGAGAGAAAGAGGGAAAGAGAGAGAGAGAGGGAAAGAGAGAGAGAGAGGGAAAGAGAGAGATAAGTAGAGAGAGAGAGGGAAAGAGGGAAAGAGAGATAGAAAGCTAGAGAAAGGCAGAGAGTAGGAGAGAGAGAGAGACTTAGGAGGACTTAAAGCATGCCGAGCAGTGTCTTGATCTGCTGTTTTGGCATGTCTTATAGCCCTGTCATTACTGTGAGGGCTTAGCGTTTATACACTTTGTTTCTAGTGCGTCTGTGAGTATGTATTTATGTGTGTGTATGTGTGGGTGTGTGTGTGTCGGTCATCACTGCAGTTCTAAGTATGTCTACGTCCTGATGGTGTGTCGTGTGTATTTCTCATTGAGTTGTTTTGGTTTGTAGGAAGTGTTTTGGATGTGAAAGATGAGGTCATTAACCAGTCCTCTTGAACTGTCATCGTCTGAGATCTCCTATGTCCTCAGTGTGTGT